>NC_026159.1:3494688-3541518 GCF_000512975.1 Sesamum indicum | reverse complement strand
TATGATCGCGAACAACACTTTCCAGGGTTTGTCAACCTGTCAAACTCTCCAGGCCGAGAACGATACTCTAACGAGGAATTTGTATGCGGGGACAAGAATCACTGTTCCGCTTAGATGTGCTTGTCCAACTAAGAACCAAAGTGATGATGGTGTGAACTATTTGTTGAGTTATTTGATCACCTGGAACCAGTTTGTGTCAGGGATAAGCGCTCTATTTGGGGTTGATACTGGGAGAACCCTCGCTGCTAATGGGTTATCTGAATCATCTATCGTTTATCCTTTCACTACTCTTCTGGTTCCCCTTCAGGATCCGCCGACAAGTTCTCAAGTTACAGCGCCTCAGCCTCCGCCGCCGCCCTTCTCCACGCAGCCGCCTTCTGTCCCTCCTCCAAGTGGTGGCTCAAGCAAAACGTGGATATATGTTGTGGTTGGTGTTGTTGGGGGCCTTGTTCTTGCATCAGTTGTTGGGGGCATACTTTTCTGTGTATTCTTTCGTAAGCAGAAGCAGAAAGCTGAGACTGTTGTGGTTTCATCACAGAGCTTTGAATCTATCGAGAAGCCACTCAAGAAAGAGGCAGATGAAGATTCACATTCACAGGACTTTCTGGAAAGTATTTCCAGCATAGCACAGTCTCTTAAAGTTTACACTTTCGAAGAACTTAAAGCCGCAACACAAGATTTCAGCCCCAGTTGCTGGATCAAGGGATCTGTTTATCGAGGAACCATCAATGGGGATTTTGCCGCCATCAAGAAAATGAATGGAGATGTTTCAAAAGAAATCAACCTGTTGAACAAGATTAACCATTTCAATCTCATCCGACTATCCGGTGTTTCTTTCAATGAGGGCAACTGGTATCTTGTTTACGAGTACGCTTCCAACGGACCACTCAGTGAATGGATTCATGAAAAGAGAGATCAAACGATTATGGATTGGAACCAGAGACTACAAATTGCTTTGGATGTAGCATCAGGGCTAAATTATCTCCATCGGTACACTTCCTCGCCCCACGTCCACAAGGATTTGAACAGCAGTAACGTCCTTCTTGATCAAGATTTCAGAGCCAAAATTGCAAACTTTGGCCTGGCAAGATCAGTAGAAGGGCAGGAAGGTCAGTTTGCCTTGACAAGGCACATTGTTGGTACTAAAGGTTACATGGCTCCTGAGTATTTGGAGAATGGAATAGTCTCTCCGATGCTTGATGTCTATGCATTTGGAGTTCTCATGCTTGAAATTCTCACAGGAAAAGAAGTCTCCCTTTTGTATGAAGAGGTAAATACAGAATTATCAGAGGTCTTAACTCCAGTGCTTTACCAAGATAACGGACAGGAAAATCTAAGAAACCTAATGGATCCTTCTTTGCAAGGAAAATATTCTCCAGAATTTGCCCTTGTACTGTTCAGATTGATTGATAGTTGCCTCAAGAAAGATCCATCAGATCGACCAAACATGGATGACATCTTTCAGTCTTTGTCAAGAATTGCAACTTCCACGTTGTCTGGTGAATGGGCAATTAGCATCTCAGAGCAACGGACTACGCCTAGATAAGATTATGCATAGCATTTTCAGCTTCTATTCTTCTCCTCTGCTGTATGAACTCAAGTATTAATCTGATATTTCTTCTTTGTTTTTCTGTCTCCATTAGCCTGTTTGCTTCAATGTAAAACCTTTTGTGGGTAGAAACAATTCACTTGGAGGTTGATTTACAAGAAAAAAATTTATGTTTCTTTTCAATGTTTTGTTGCTTTAAGAAGGTATTTTCCCATAAGTCATGAGTGGTGTGGGGCAGGGGTGGTGGGTGGAGTTGGTGGACATGGCTGGGGGACTCTAATTCTGGCAATCAGTTGTTAGTGCATGTTGATTCTGTTATTGAAATTAAACATATTTGACATGGCTCCGAAGTCGACTCATCAACTATGTAAACATTGATTTGGAAAGAACATCCTCCGACCAAAAGTGCAGCTTATGAGATGAACCCAAAGAAGATGGAAGTTGATTGATTAGTGGAAGTTAGAATACTGATAAGTGACAACTAAGCAACCAGGGGACTTGTTTGGCAAAGCCTGCAGGCAACGGAAACAAAGACTTGTAGTTTTGGAGTTGTCCAAATGTGAAAGGTAACTTTGAGTGTACACTAAAAGAACCATCCAACCCTTCTATTATAGGTACAAGACTTCCACTTGTTTCACACACAGACATGGCTTCACACGCTTGTACCATCCGGAACCTCACCTTACTCTTGATCATCTGCCTCCCCTTATCCACCTCCATTGATTTCAATTATCCTGCAGTTTTCAATTTCGGGGACTCTAATTCCGACACAGGAGGCCTGGTTGCTGGCCTTGCCGAAGCCCTCGACCCACCTAATGGGCAGATATACTTCCAGAAACCATCAGGGAGGTTCTGTGATGGCCGTCTAATCATTGATTTTCTAAGTAAATTTCCTTCTGACTTAATTATAATAAAGCATTTACTTCATCTATTTTGCTGCTGGTTTAATCATGCATTTATACAATGTAACAGTGGATGCAATGGACTTACCGTTTCTGAACCCATATTTGGATTCAATAGCCGCACCAAGTTTTAGACGAGGATGCAACTTCGCAGCTGCAGGTTCTACCATACTTCCAGCCACTGCATCATCTGTTAGCCCATTTTCATTCGGGATTCAAGTGGCTCAGTTCTTCAGATTCAAGGCAAAAGTTGAGGATATTCTGGCTAAAAGTATTTACTCAACTTACAAAATTATAGCAGATATTTCACTTAAGAAACCTGTCATTAAATTTTTTTGCGTCATTTTTACCTTTTGGCAGCAAGGAAGTATGACAAGTACATCCCAGCTCAAGATTATTTTCAGAAGGCGCTTTACATGTTTGACATAGGCCAGAATGATCTTGCTGGTGCCTTTTATTCTAAGACTTTGGATCAAATTCTTGCCTCAATTCCTACAATTCTCTTAGAATTTGAACATGGTATTGAGGTTGGTGAATTATATGGTGAACACATAGTATCATCTCCCCACTACCCTGAAACTATTCTAAATATCTACTCATATTTCACAATACTATACCTGATCATAGGCCTGCATAATTGAAGATAATATCATACCTTCCAACTTTTCCACCATTTTATGTTTTCCTTTCTTTCTTGATGCAGAGCTTATACGACCAAGGGGCAAGAAATTTTTGGATTCACAATACAGGTCCGCTAGGATGCTTACCTCAAAACATTGCTAAATTTGGAACTGATTCCTTGAAGCTAGACGAGCTTGGATGTGTCAGCTCTCACAATCAAGCTTCTAGACTTCTCAACTTGCAACTGCGTGCACTTTGCAAAAAGTTGCAAGGCCAATATCCAGATGCAAATATCACACACGTTGACATTTTCACAATCAAGTCCAACCTCATAGCTAACTATTCTCGATATGGTTAGTATACAGAAGCAGTTTTTCTCATTTATTTGTCTAAACAAAAAGTAAGCAAAGAAGGAATTTTGCTTGTTAAGTCAATTCAAATAATATATAACCATAAATCAACTTACAGGATTTGAGCAGCCATTGATGGCCTGCTGTGGTTACGGAGGTCCGCCACTGAATTATGACAGTGGGATTGCCTGTGGTCAAACGAAAGTTCTGAATGGAAGTTCAGTCACAGCCAAAGGTTGCAATGACAGCACGGAGTATGTGAATTGGGATGGAATTCATTACACTGAGGCTGCAAATCAGTATGTTGCATCACAGGTTTTCACAGGAAAATATTCTGATCCACCATTTGCAGACAAGATGCCTTTTCTTCTAAAGCTAAAATTCTAAAGAGGCTTATCATTCTCTCTAGCTTCTAATATTTGTTAAATACGAAATATAATATTGGACAAATGAATTTAATCATTGAGGCATTCTCTAAAGCACTGCAAGGTAGAAATCTTAGGAGATTGCCATATTCAAACCCATTGATTCTTGGGCTTAGTTGGATATTGGGCATCCACGAGCCAGCCAACAAGTTGATTGTGTCCAGATAATGTTGCATTCAGAGATTCCAAGCTCCACTAGACTAGTTGATTGTTCTTAAATGATTGTCACTCTTATCCATCTATTATCTCGAAGATATGACATACCCCAAATGTGTCATGTAATCAGATCTTCATTTTATTCCAGCTCCTACTGTTGGATTTTGGACTCTTAGGCATGTCTCAAGATGACAGACAATCGTAACTATGGAGATCAGGCCAAAGTAAAAAGCTTAGGAGGAAAAGAGTGAAAAAGGAGACATTTCAGTATGCTGATTAATGGTCTCTGAATTAATCTATGAACATTTTATACATTTCACTCAACTCTAATGGAAAAGAAAAATACCGGATCAGGAAGTAAATGATGGATTACTTCACTTCTTGGACACATATGCATAGTATTGTGCCATAGGAACAACAAATGCAATCACTAACAAACCTCCAACCACAAGTGTGAACTGACCCCGTTTCTCATCTGTTTCCTCCCGAGTTTTGAAGTTAGATTCTCTTTTGTTGTCTTTAGCCTGCGGGCCACCAGGATCAGGTAGCCCATCTATGGCAGCCACAAGGCGTTTGGCGGAGCTAAATACTGCTTCATTATACTTTTCCTCTGTAGCTAGGACTGCAATAATTTAAACATACACTAATCAGATTGAATCCTATGACTTGGAATGTTGAAGAGTTACAATGTATAATAAAATTTATGGCATTGTTAGTCAGTGTTGCGAAGTACCTCTAAAGCTATCTATCAGCCATTTTATTACTAACTCACAGCCAAAAGATATATAAAATGAATCAAAATGGGAAAACAGAGGATACCTGGAAGATTCTCCGATACAGTGCCATCAAGAACAGAATCACCAACGGCTTGGATGAATTCAGGGCCACCTGTAACCGCCCCTTCCTTCTGACTGGTAATAAGCACAACTATGCCCTTTTTGTCGCCTTCCTCAACAGTCGGATACCAGCGCTCTAATACTTGGTCAGCATACTCAAACGCATCAGCTTTGCTCTTCAGGCAAAGAACAGGAACAAGTCACAAAAACAGTTCATTTGTCATATTTTAACACCGAATTTCTTGCATTCTTAACTAGTTTTTCTTGGCAATTTTCACATGTTAAATAAAGTACATTCCTTTACATCATTGATTTTCCAACCAATTGCTCCATTCTCCTAAAATTCAGAAAACTTCCTAATTTTACATTAGATTTCACATGCTACACAACCATCAAAGACGCAATAATCTGGCAAAGATCATACTTCCACTTACAGTGAGCTTGCGGACAGTGACAACATTAATGTGGTAGCCTTTTCGGGACTCCAAATCCGACAACAGTCTCTTCAAGTCAGATTTAGTCACTCGGCTAAGCACACCAGCATCATCAACAACGTAAGATTCTTTTGGAGGGCCTTCATTCAGAACATCAAATTCAGACGCCAAAGCAGAGTCTGTTAAAATTGGCAAGGAAAAGTTGAGGGCCAAAGAAATAGCGAGTGCTGCTAGTCCCTGGTGCACATTAGAAAGCCAACTTGTGGGCTTATAGAAAGACTGTTTAACCACCGATAGAGAAGGCTGTTTTCTAAGGGTGCAGCAAATAGGTTTGAGCCCACAACTTGATTTAGGCTGGAATGACCGAAGAAGGGGGTTCTTGAAAAGAGGGCAGAGAGAGTGAGGAGAGAGAATGGTCTCCATGGGGAGGAAGAGAGTTGCAGTATCAGAAAGAGAAGAATTTGGTCATTGGTAAGTTTTTCTGTTGTGAGTTTCGTTTGGTTCATATTTTTTTTGGTTGGTTTTGGGCACTTTATTTTGGATGGTTGGCTGAATTTTGGAGGAGGATAATGTCTATAAGTCATGGATATAGGTGGGGAGTTGTGGGGTCTATCTTGATATTGTTTTCTGCAAAAGACTATTTTGGACAGGAGTTCTGTGTGATGTTTCTTGTTTATGGTGGAGTTCTTCACTTCTTCTGGTGGGTTAGAACTTAGAATTTGGAAAGCCCACATCTTTCCTTAAATTTTTATTCCAGTTTTCCTGAATTCAGAAACAATGAGCAGTCACTGTCACTAAATATTAACAGAGAAGAGGCAAAAATATCTTTCTCCAGAAAGAGCAATAAGAAGCAATCTTAATCATCCAGAATAAGGTAAAATAAAGTACTTACCTGGGGATAAAAAAAGAGGCCGGCTTGGCTGCAGGAAGAATCTCAATATCACTTAACATACAAGGACAAACACAAAGTGCCAAATCTGCCAAGTCAAGAATCATATGGCTTGTTTGGAATGCTTCAGACTGTGTAATGGAATTGGTTTCTGGGTTTAATTAATCAAGGCTCAGTATTTGACTTCAGAATATGCTTAGCCGCCACTTCTTGAAAATTGATATTTGCGTCTCCTCATTCTTGTGCGCACACTGAAGTTCAATTCTCTGATGGTTTCTTAATCTTGTCCTGAAAGATGGTTTAACTGTTCATGACATAAGCAGGCATTCTTTATCCTCCCAAATGAAGTCTGAAGCATTCTAGTGTTTGTTCAATATATAAAAGTCTTTGTCATTTGTTTTAGGCTGGTTAAGTCGTCTCACACGGTATATGAAAATGGCTTTACCTAATGATATGTTCGATATATAGAATTATAACTTCTCAACTAGGCCAGTTCTGATCTAAGAAAAGTTGACTTTGGAGGGTGATGTGCATGATTCCTTCACTTTGTCGAAATGGTGGTTGTAATAGAACTGATCTGAGGATGCAATGCTACTCCAATTTGTGTGCGAGGTATTAAAGTTCCATCTTCAAGTCCACCCTACCAAAACTTTCATCATGAGCAAGCACTTATTTGGATTTCTCATCATATTAACATTCTCAGCCTCCATTTCCCACGCCCAACAGCAGTATGCAGGAAACTCAGTTATGCAATGTAATATCTCCGATGAAACAGGACCATCTCCAGCTTTTCTTTATACCTGCAATGGGAAAATGCCTTCTTGCAAAGCGTTCTTGATGTTTAGAACAAAACCTCCTTATCTTTCAGTCTCGTCCATTTCAAACTTGACGTCTTCTGACCCTATGGAATTCGCTCACATCAATGATATCTCGAGCTCAGCAGTCTTGCCTCCAGATGTCGCGGTTATTGTTCCAGTAACTTGTTCCTGTTCAGGTCAATACTATCAAGCTAACACCTCTTATGTCAGGCATGATGTTGATACCTATTTTACAATTGCAAACGATACGTATCAGGGGCTTACCACTTGTAATGCACTTGAGCGTGAAAATCCATATGGCGAATTCAACTTGTTTTCAGGATTGAAGTTGCAAGTACCCCTTAGGTGTGCTTGTCCTACACAAGAACAGATTTTAAATGACACCAAGTTTCTTTTGACATTCTTGGTGACTTGGAAAGATACAGTCCCTCAGATCAGTGAAAAGTTCAACGTAAGTGCCAGTAGTGTCGCTACAGCCAACGGATTTTCTGAGGACAATCCAGTTCTTTATCCCTTCACAACTATTTTAATTCCTCTGCCAGCAGAACCTTTAAGCTCTCAGATGAAAGCCACTTCACATCCAACAATTTCTCAGCAAATGCCCAAGAGGTCACATAAAGGGCTTTATGTCGGGATGGCAACCGGTGCTGCTCTAGCAGTCCTTTGCTTTTTCTTGTTCCTGGGCTTCATCCATTACAGGAGAAAGAGAACAAATGATGCATCATGGAGAATTAGACAGCAACGAAAGAAGCAGCAACTGCCGGCCCACTTCCTAGATAAAGTTGTTGGAATTGGTGAAATTCTGAAGATATATACTTATGAAGAACTAAAGGCAGCCACTGACAACTTCAGCCCACATAAGAGGTTGAGTGATTCTGTTTACCTTGGAAATCTTCGTGGAAAATTATTAGCTATAAAACATATGAGCACAGATGTGTCCAAAGAGATCAAAATCCTAAGCAATATCAACCACTTCAATCTGATTAGTCTTTATGGTGTCTGTGAGCATGATAGAGTATTCTATCTTGTTTATGAGTACCTGGAAAAAGGATCTCTAAGGGACTGGCTCCATAAAGAAAACTCTCCCCTTGCCCAGAGCTGGAACCGCCGAATTCTTATTGCTTTAGACATTGCCAATGGACTTGATTATCTTCACAACTTTACTGCTCCAGCTTACGTACACAAGAACATCAGAAGCTGCAACATTTTACTGAACAGAGACCTGAGGGCAAAGATTGCAAATTTTGCCCTCGCTAGAGAAGATGGAGGCTCACACACTAATTATATTGTTGGAGAAAGAGGTTACATGGCACCTGAGTTCATACAAACTGGGAACGTGACCCCTAAAGTAGATGTCTACGCCTTTGGGATAGTTCTGCTGGAATTGATTACCGGAAGAGAAGCTGTGGTCCTGCATGATGATCAAGAAGTTCTTTTGTCCGAAACAGTGATTCCAGTAATTGATGGAACAGATGTAGGAGCTGAAGTTAATGATCTCATTGACTCTCGACTTCAAGTAAAGAATCGACTCGGTTATATAATCGACCATGCTGCACTGGCACTGCGCTTGCTGAAATTGAGCGTAGCATGCTTGGCTCGAGAACCCACAAACAGATTAAGCATGGCTGAAGTGGTTTCAGCTTTGATGAAAATCCAGGAAGATGCCAACTACTCGCAGTCATTTTCTGTTGAATAGGATTGTCTTTTTTAAGTTTTAGCATCAGAGGTGATCATGAACTCTCTACAGAATTTGTGAAGTTTAGTGTTAATAACTGAACCACGTTCCTTGTAATATTGCAATTAAAAATTATTTATCATACGTTGGAACCTTTAGCTATGAACTACTAATGGTAAACAGGAAATAAAAATTATTTTTTAGGGAGTACAATATATAATTTTGCGGATTCGGATTCAAATATGGATTCTCTGAATCTGATGAAACGGACTGAAGAAAGTACTACTACGAATACTATTAGAAGAAACTTTGCAAATGATGGTCATACCCTTTTTCCTATATGTATGGACGAGTATTTTGACAGAATACATGTGCTGCTCCAAGCTTACATATTACACTGTAATGGTACCATTTATTTTTCTTTTCTTTACTCTCAGCTACTATTCTGTTGCTTATAAGTTAAAAGAGTTCTCTCATGTAATACTGTGCAGTGAAACGAGCATACAAACATAGAGCAAGAATTCCAGAGCAAATCAGGAGTACAGTTAACACGGGAAGGTGCCGGTGAGCCGAATGTGATCAAGAGTCCTCTTCAGGCCATACTTGAGCACTGCCTTATTTCCTTCCCGGAAACCACCTCCATATGCTGCAGAAGTGTCTGATTCTATCTGGTGTTTGAAAAAATCTCCAAGTTTTTTCTCGAATTCCGACCTTTTACCCTTCTTTGAGGAGCCAGATGATGATGGTGTTGAGGAGGAAGAAGACGATGATGATGACGATGAAGTAGAAGCCACAGTACTACCAGAACCAGCAACAATTTCAGAATCCAACCACATATGAGCTAGCACTTGGCAGATACCTTCTTCGACCTCCGGACTTAGACTCGGGTAACCTGAGAAAGCCAAATCAGTGGATAACTCCAGTTGAGTAATTATATGAAGTTGAACTTCAGGGAAATGGTGAAACTAGTGTGAAATTACCTTTAAGTCGCAGCCATGCATGCATCATCTCATGAGCCAGGATCGACCCAGTCAATAACCTAAATTTTACACCAGGTTAATTTCTGAGCATGAACATCAGGAGTGACCAAATGTGAGAGAGAAACAACTCTTACCTAGGTAGACCATACAGAATAAGGATAGCTGTTACTTCACAGTGGCGGACCAGTCTACAAGGCTCAGTAAACATGTCTAATATCCGATATCCTCCTATTCTTGGCCGCCTCAATATCTGGAAATTTTGGTAAAACATAGGATTAAAACTTGATCTTGCGACCATTAACTAGTTCACAGTTTTCATGTTCCTAGAAGAAACTCATACCGTGCTATTGCTCTCGTGGATCTTTAAGTTGTTTATTCAAACTTTCACACTACTGGTTACCACTATTCGAACAATTTAACAATCATTGAATATTATTAAATAAAAAATAAATAGTGACATTCATGGTATTAATATTACAACATCTGATGAATGGTACTTAGTATGAAGATTGAACTTTAAGTTCCAAGTTCTAAGTAAGTAATTCCAACCACCACCAAAACAATGAACTGAAGATTCTGTTAAGGTGCATTTCATGGAAAAGACAGGCAGAGTCCTCTGGTTTCAGGCATGTGGTGATGACCCTGGCAACAGAATAAATATTACTAAATATCAGAAAGGTTTTTAGAAATTAGCAGTTTAGCAGAAATAATTCATAGAGTCTACATTTTTCTCCCCTTCCATGGCTTCATTTAGTGCTTGTCTCTCAACCAAGAGTAACGGGATTTGCTGCTCAACCTTCATGTTTAAGCCTTCATAAAATTCTTGTATTTCAAGATAAAGAGGTTGACACTCATGGGTGTCCATTATGGAAGAATCCAAACACTCCAGACATAGCTTTCTTCCATCATCAAGAATTAAAAATCTGGCATCGACTGGCTGCATTGATCAGAGGGTTACACGTTAATCCACCACTTCAATTATGTAAATGATAGGTTCTATTGTGTTGGGTTGAAGAAGATATGTCACTATAAATTTTGTCATTCTTTGAGGTTTGCTTTCTATTTAAGACATGGAGAACTATTCTCTTCACTGACCTCCATTCTTTCACAGCTGCAGCAGCGAGGTGTTCCATCATGCTCGTGTGCGGGGCAGTACTTCTGATGCCAGAAAGGATGTGCTCTATACTCAATAAGTCCAGCAGCATTTGTGGGGATCTACATAAATGGAAAATGAGATAACGCTGTAGCATGTAGTGAGCTTAAGTTAACAGGATGAGCGTGTAATAAGCAGTATTATTCTGCAAATCTGAAAACTAACAAGTAAAATAGAAATGTACTGCTATTCAGTGATGGAAGTGACACACGTACAAAGTTTTTGCAAACATCGCATTTTGGGTGATGCAGGTCCTTGTAGCAAGCTTTGTGGTAAGGGCGATTATCAGACATGGAAAACTGAAACAGAATTTTGAGAAGAAGTCAGTTCACAAAATGACTGGTCCAGTGAAGGATTACCAAGGAGTAATACCAAGCATTGTTTCAGAATCCAAAATAGATAATACAGCTAGGTCAGTTCAGCACCTCATAATCAGAAATTGGTTGATTGCAAGAATGGCAACGGAAACATTCTGGATGCCAAACAGCTCCCATGCAACTCAAGTATCTCCCATGACCAATTTCACTATTGCAACCAGCGCAGATTCTACAAAGAAAACTATGTTAAGGACGGGAGACTTAAAAGAGAGTAGTACTTCTGAGTCACATGAATCAACAAACTCATGCAATGCACATATAAGAGGTCACTAGGTCCTAGCATGACAAAGCAATTTTCATGCCTTTTCAACATTGTTTACCTCAAAACTCCATAAATCAGGCTACAGGTTGGCCTGATACTTCATTTGACTGATTTTGGTAAATGGAAATGTGAGACTACCTGATGAATTATGTTATTTACAAAATCTGCTTATATAAGTGCTTAATCTCTCAGGAACGGACGACTCTATTATATGGGTGCTAAAAATCCATATCTAACTTTAGTATGATTAGTATGAGACCTATCCAAATGTCCAAGTCCTTTTCCATTTACTCTGAACTGATCTTCTATCCATACTTAAACTATCTACAGAACGTCTAGGGTCATATATATCAATGTATTTTTGACAATACCCTGGCGGCAATCAATGGTACTTAGCAAGTGAATAACTTCTAATTACTTGGATAATAGATAAGTAGAGATGCATGAGATATTCAAGTGAAACTATTAATGACTTGAAGTACTTCCCACCTAAAACTCCGTCCAGAAATAAAATAAGATTTATTGTCATAGATTGAAAGTGTAAGAGTGATCCTGTTTATTGCCAATTCCATCACTTAGCTTCAGCTAGCAGATCCTACTTTTGGTGGTAGCTACCTTAACGACTATGTTTCACCAATTCATCTGGTAGATTAACAAATTTCTGGAATACACAGTTATTGATTATTTAAATTACTAAAGTGTAAAAAACAGAAAGTAAGCTGATAGTAAAATTGCTGACAGAAAGATCTTTCACCTGTACATTGAAGAAGGATAGAAGAACGGGTAAGGAGGTAAGAAACTTCCATAATCATATCGAGGTGATCTAGGTGGAGATGATCGAGGAGGAGGTGACGGAGGAGGGGGAGGTGATTGAGGAGGAGGAGGAAGAGGAGGACACTGAGGTGGAGGAGGAGATGGAGGTGGAGGTGATTGAGGTGGTGAGTCCACGTTCCAACTTTCTTGAAGGGCCTTGGCTAGCTGTTCATCTTCATCCAATAGAGACTCGTCATCTGATAAAATAAATAGTTTGGTAAATTACCAGCTGTCCCATATCAAGTCATTACTAAAGCTTCAAACACTTGGCGCATAGGCATTCTAATTCACCAGTTTGAGCACACATCCTTGAGCTAATATAAAAGATATCAGATTTTTCATGAATTTTCTGATCGGCTCAAATTCCAATAGCTAGAAATATCACAGGAGAAAAGAATCTACCATTGGTTATGAATCCTCAGCGGCAAAATCTTGCGGCCTCTTGACTTACCTACTACTTTTTTCCCTTTCTCATCTTGTTCAGCAATGGAAAGTGCAATTGCCCTATCAAGTTCTTCTTTGTCAAAATCTGACCACTGGTCCTATATTTAAGACTCAAACATAAGAAAGTGGCGCAACCAGATGAGCAAAGACCCATGGGTCAAATCACTGATGATCAAATGATTAGCAGAGGAATGATTACCGCTGAAGTAGGAGGTCCCTCCCAAATTGTATCATCTTCATATTTCCCATGATATTGCCCTTTTGAGATTTTGTGGCTGGAACCTTTGAGAATCTTGGTTAGCCAACCCATAATGCAATTTGCTATCCGCTCCTGGGTCGGCACTGTATCCATAAGAATGTAATGTACCATAAGAAAATGGACAAGAAAGAAATTTTCTCGAAAGTAGGTAACCTAGTGATCTTTCAATCAATATCTCAAAATTTACAATGAATTTTAGGGCCAGTGGGAACCGTTCATTTATTCCTCAATCATCTCTCTGATACCCATGCAATTCAGTAGCCTAAGAGAAGAATCAAGATTCAGAAGATCAATCCAACTCAACCCAAATTCTTCTCTCTTATGAGGAGAAAAAGATGGTGCATTAATTCCAACAAGCATGATCCACTCCTAATTTCTACAAAAGAGGTTTCCAGTTCTGTTTAGTCCAACCAAATCTCAACATCATCCATCAAGAAAGATAAATCAAGAATCAACCCTCCAGGATAATTAATCAGTCACCAGGATCCAAGTTCAAAAACTATTTACCTACTACACCATCGAACTGAAACGCTTTGATTGGTCTTTCAGATTTTTTGGATAAGAAAACTTGTTCGCAGCACCATGAACTTAAAACCAAAAGAAAAGAAAAAAGAAAACGCATAAGGAATAAAAGTCAAAGAAAGGAAATCATGTGTCAGAAGCTTTACCTCAAACAGATGAAGAATCTGCCGAATTTCAAGGAATACGATGAACCCCAGATCAGACAAGGCATCAAATTTACCAGATGAAAGCATAGTCACCAACAAGAACTAGAAGAGCGGACAACACATAAGATATTCCATTTCCCCACATATCACTCACTCAACACACCTGACACAAATCATCAACCAGTATAAGAACAAACAGGAATACAAACACATCAAATCGCTCACTACTCATTTCCTCCATGACTAAAACTAGAAGAACATTCTAGTTGAAAGAAAGAATAAAAGTGGACAACAACTACTACTTGAATTCTAAGCAAACGCAGGCCAAAAGACGCCACCTTTACTTTCCACACTATTGTTTAGGGGAGAGATGATGTAAGAACTACTAATACCTCCTGTTCAGAAATTAAAAAGATAATCCAAATGAAGGGTTCAGTTTCAAGATTTTGTATTTCTCTGACGTGGGACCTTCGCCTTTAGCCCCATTTCTCCACCATCAGTCCACTAAATGTCAAAACCCATAACTGTTAACCTTTCCCATTGACAAAGCGCCATTAAATTTGAGGCTGCTCTTGCCTTCCATACTGTTCATCTTTTGTTCTTTCTCTTTCTTTTCTTTTACCTTAAAAAAAATAATAATAAAGTTCAATTATGTGGAGTTCGCCACAAGCAATCATATCAAGTTCATTGATTTATAAATTTTAAAAGTGTAAAAGATCCAGCCCAGTTCAAGAGCGCTTAAAAAACGGATCTTTATTCGTAGTTTCTTTTCTGAAAGTGCAATTCTTTTAAAATTTTTTATTCTTTTGTTTTATTGGAGGACCGTTTTCAAGAACCAGGCTGGAGCATTAGATGATCTTATGATTTGTTGCAAGCACATAGTAACATATGATGGTATTATGTTGTGACAAGTGGCTTAAAGGTGAAATGATCTATGCTGCTGTTTGTCCTGATCACAGGTCACATTCACCCCAGTCTTCATTTTTACTGTTTTTCCTTTCCGCCCCAAAAGGCACTTTTAGTAGTCACTGTTCTCACCACACCATTTGAACGAAAACTCTAATCTAATTTTATTGAATTTGAATTAATTATAATATATAATTAGTATATATTATTTATTTTTTAATTAATTTGATTCAATTCAATATGATTTTACTAAAATTTTCTCCTATTTGAATTCTATAGAATTTTTCTAGGAATGAGTGAAGAGGTTGGAAAATTTGTAGGAATATGAAATCGTTTGGATTAATTTTTCTATAAAGAAATAAATATTATGAAAAGGGATTGATAATGAATAGTATAAATTGTAGTATTTTGGTGAAGTGTATAAAATTTCGTTATCCATCAAACATGTATTCAAGTTTCACTGTAATTATTACTATTCTTAATAATAATTTGTGATTGTTATATTAAACGTTTTCTTATTATTGGGATTTTACGAAATACAATAATTTTTTAGGTTAAGTTATTTTTTAAAGTTAGAATGACAACTTTGACGGTAAGTTACATTTTGCCATTCAAATTATGCGTACTTTTTCTTTGTGTCAACTTATCATCTCAATTTTGTAAAATTTGTACTTTACCGTAAAGTTGATATGATAAATTGACAAAAAAAAAATCTAGATATCAATTGCAACACATAATTTTATTTATTTATTTTTAGGAACAAATTAAGTTGGTGTTAAAATTTTTGGAATTCTGTCTTTTTTTTGTTATGGGGAAAATACAAACAATTGATGTGATATTATTTACAGTCCACTACTTAATACTATTTTGAGAAAAATGTTGATCAGTATCACTCTTTCTTATGATATGATTTTATATTTAAAGAAATGTTTTTGTTTTGTTGATGAGATAATGGTTGTCTCTGTCTTTTGATTATTTTCCCTGAGAACTGAAAAGAGTTTCTTGGCCCTTGGATTGCCAGGTATGCAGTTGGCAGCAGATGAGTGATGCAAAATATTACACAAAGAAATTTGCATTATCGCACCTTAGCTTTTCATTTATTTAGTTTTTTTCCCCAGATGACCACAAATTAATTATCTATGATGTATGCTGTACTTAAATTCTCTATAGCAGCTTTCTGTCAACATAAAGGACTTATATGTACTTTGCAATTTTATCCAATATACTTTTAAATTTCTTATTCTACAATATTCATATATATATATATATATGTGTGTGTGTGTGCGCTCACAACTTGTTCAATACTACATTGCAATTCATGTTAGGGTGAATTACAACAATCTTTTCTTGAATTTGGCATAATTACAAATACCTACTCGTGGTTTAAAAAATTATAAATACCCTCTTAATTTTAATATTATTTTTGTAGTGAGCTAACAAAATGCCATTTTAGATTATAAATTATAATTTTATATATATTATATAATTTTCTAAAATATTCTTATGAACTTAATGTTTCCTATATATTATTTATTTTATCCACCCTAATTTTTTTTATATTTTTTAAAATACTTTTTTTAAAAAAATAAGGATAAACTAGTAGTATCTACATCACTGTTTAGGGACTACATAATTATTTTTCATTTGAGGTGGGTGTTTATAATTTTTGAAACAACGATAGAGTATTTGTATTTATGTCAAACTTCAGGAGATGTAGTTGTAATTTACCCTATTTTGTTAATGAACTAGCTCTTAATTATATTGTTAAATAACTCATGATGTTTGATAAAATTAAATAAATATTTATTGTATTTGCAAGCTTACAAATACACCCCTTGAAAATATTGTTGTAATGATGTATATATACTTTCAATTCAATGTTGAAATTTTACGCTATCATTTATTGGGGTATATTTCACTAACACCGACTTAAGCAGTGCACTTGTAATCTATACTATATAAAAAGAAAAGGCTATTTTCTCTCACGAATGACGGTTATGACACTGCAAAATCAATTTAATTGTTATGCCAATAATACTCATAAGTTGATTTTTTTTTCTTTGTTGCTTTGCTTCTTTTTTTTTTCCCGTCTTTTATAGAAATATGATATATTGGTTTATACATATACTTTTATATTCATAATATATTTTAAAATGTAAAATATTATTTATTATATGCACACAGAGATGACGTGCCATAATAGCTAGTTTTTTTTTTTATTTGAAAAAAGGCATGTATATAATTAAGCCTAACATTAAGGGTATTGATACAATTTATCCTAAAATAAATGGACAACTTTAACAGTTAGGTAATAAATCCTGGTGAAAGTTTTGTTTCTTCATTTGGAAGAATAGTGGTGGTGAGTTGAAAGGAGGAGTTGTGCAGTTATTATAGGTTGGTGACAACCAACTATTCGGTTTAGTGGAGAAAGTGGTTGAATTATGGGGTGAAGACCGAAGAAGATAGTACTGATTTTTAATTATGGAAAAATACAGGTGAATTAATGCAATTAATCTGTTTGAAATTGTGTCGAACAAATTCTGCTGCTCTTCATGTTTCGTGTTTTTAACAAATCAATTTAATCCATCAACATTTTAAATCAATAAATGCATTTAAATGAGAATTTTCTGTAAATATTTCAAACCAATGAATCCATGTTAATTGGATTTCATGTTGACAATGACAGGACGGACCATTGGGCTTGCTAGGCAGGCAGATCAAGGCCCATTTTATTGGATACTTGGGCTGGAGAATGGGCTCAATACTAGGGAAGCCCAATTTGCAAGAGTTGAGAGAAATTGCTGTTGGCTGGGCTGAGTTCTTTTGTAAGTTTAACAGTGAAGAAATAAAGAAATCAGAGAAGGAATATATCCTTCCCTCATTTTTCCTGAAAATGTTTGTCTGAAAAGAATTGCGTTGGGCTGAAAATTCGGGACAAGATCTTAAAAATTGAATATAAAAAATTGTTAATCTCAATGCGATTTGAATCTTTCATATGTAAGCTTACACAAAACAGATCATCATCAGAAACTTATAAAAAGGTCAGGTTATTTTTTTTCAATGTTTAAATTAGTAGGTTGTAAGAGAAATAATTAGGGAATCCTAACTTCCGATATCGAATATTAGGATGGCAAAAGTAACACATGTTGTATGGGGACTATTTATAGATTGATCCAAATTATATAATTTTACGTGAACCACATACACTAGAATGATCCAATAATTTCGATGAGTCTATACATCTTAGCAATTTGAATGCATTGGGGTTAGATCATAAAAATTTTGAATTAATTGAGTACATTCGAAATTTGCTTGAAAATCGTAAATACTATAAAATATCGTGGTACTACTTTCATCAAATACACGACACATGAGTGATTCCTCGATTTACTCGCAAAAATTCCAATTCCATTTGTACTCTTCAAGGTACCAAGTTGATCTTTTTACTTCATTCATAATATGTGTAAATTAAGTTTTAATAGTAACTATAAATTATTATGATTAATATTGATTATGATAGTGGCTGAAAATTAAGATTGATGATGTAATAATATAAATAATGAGTGCAGAAAAGATGGGATGATATGATCCCTGTATCCCATGGCATTCGGCTTTGTCCCCAAAATTAAACAGTCTGTCACCCATCTTTGATTTCCGACACTTGTTGGGCTAAGAGATCGGTTGGACCACCGCTCCCACGTGGCCGCGGCCAACCCCTGCCGGCCCACCCCATGCCGGCCGCGCCACCACAATCTGTGGAGGACCACCAATTCCTCCCACTCTTTGTTCCAAATCTGCTTGCCTTTCAATTATTTCATGTCGTTGTCTTCATGGGCCCATTCTCTAAAGTTGCCCAAAGCCCATATTTCATTTTATGCTTTCCCCCCCTCTTTATTTATTTTTTCTTTTATTTATTAATTTTTTAATATATTCCATTTTCTTTACATTCTTATCCTCAACAGTCAAATCCATAAAAATAAGGCATCCATGTGTTTTTAAACGTTTTTCAACCTTTCGGATTTTACAAACACAAATTAAAAAATAAAAAATTTCAAAATTACACCGATGCAGAATCAGAAATTTTCTTGACCACTCATTTAGTTGAAATCAGAATACATATCAAAATACACAGCGATCCAAAATCAGAAATTTTTGTGACCACTCGTTTAGTTAAAATCAGAATATATCAAAACACACAGCGATTCAGAACGCCAATAAACTCTAAAAAGAGAAAAGAAGTATTTAATTTTGGTTAATAAAACGAAAATAATTTTTAAAAAGAAAGAAAGAAGAAAAAGAAGAGTGGAGCCATACCATGAGAATGTTGGTCCGTCACTTAATGTAACCATCAGAGTGGAAAGTGACCCAATTGAGAAGGACATTACTGTTTGGTTGCTACCACAAAAATGTAGCAATTAAATTAAAATATTTTGGAGAGGGCTGCTCATCTTTTCTTGCGTTATGTACATTTTTGAGTTTGTGGGTTGTTTTAATAATTACCACACAACTCCTGAGATATCGAAACTTACTTGAAAACTCTCCAAATCAGAAAAGCCTCTATCAACACCCTATTCTCCCAAATCTGCATGTGAACCATGACAAAAATTGGTTGGGGTTCACTTCCAAATCCTGAGAGTGAAATCCCAATAAACTAGTACAATAGAAAAACCCAATTTAGTAATTTCCGAATCGTGTCTCTGGTCGCTGTCTTGGGGAAATAATACTTGGAATTCTTCTTGATTTTTAAGTAATTAAATGAGGGTGTACTGGAAAAATGTGACATTCAAGTGTTTCTTTGTTTAACTTGAGTTTGGAGCTCTAAGCATTTGCTCCTAATTATTACATACAAGTTGGTTTTTGTTTCTTATTGAAACGGGTAGTTTAAATGTTTATCGTAAATAGATTTGTTGTACCAGTGAGATAGCAACTTAATTCAAATTAATTACATTGTACGTCTCGTCAAATTTTAAAAATTACAGGCAGTAAATTATTTTATTTTATTTTTATATAGGGAGTAATTTTTACTCATTTGTAATATTACATGAGATTGCTTGCAGTTTTACAATATATCACAATAATCTTCGTATCATTTAAAATTACGAAACTTTTTACAATATATCAGCCAGCAAGAATTAATAAAATAAAATTCCGAGCTAGTTTCTTAGCAACGCAAGTAAAGTGTAGTAATTGTATTACTTGGTCTAATTAAGATATCGCCTGATTATAATATGAAAAACCTTTTGGGGGTACCAAAGGCAATAATAGTATTTAAATAAACCGGGTCCCATATTATTGATTTGTATTATTAATCCACACTGTATAATAAACAAGAAATAGCGTTAATTTGTTTATCTCTACAGAAAAATAAATGACTCGTGTATGACATGAACGGCACCTTTGAAATCGACAACATTTGGACAATATTTTAGTGGTCTAATTTATTTTCATTTGCTCGTAGGATACTCCTCAACATATGTAGATTTCAACTTTTTGGACCAATGGAAGGAGGAAACCAATCAATGTAATAAAGAAACATCAAATCCAATGGTTTGGTGGGATGGATGAAGTCATGCACAGGCTTCAATACTAAGTTATATTATAAAAAAAAAAAAGAAATGTAGGGTATTAAGTTGCTTAATATACCATCCATAATATCTTGGGAACCCACTTCAAATTGTGGGTTAATATTTTACATCATTAGGTAAAAGGTACCTTTTAAGAAAAAAATAAATATAAATATAAAAAATTGTTTCATACTTAATTTCATACGCAGACAAGCAATCATGGTACTATTGGCCTTTTGATTTTACATATAGGCTAGCTACTCCTTTTTCTTTGATCACATTTTAAGATTATATGTATATATTGAATTATTAATTAAGCATAGAAAGGTCATTGTTTTACTGAATTTTACACTTAATTCCTATTTTAGTCAATATGGATACGTGTGAATTACCAGGTATTGGAGGAGGATGGGGACAAATATTTTCAATTTTACCATTTAAATTAATTAAATCCCATCAACATAACTTTTAGTCATTAAGTTTTGGACCGCGTTTGGCTAAACTTATTTAAACGATTTTATAAGCTATTACGTTTTACAAGATGTTTTGAGAGCTTATAAATTGTCAGAAATTTTATTTTAAAAATAAGTTTATAAAGTGTTTGGATAAAATAAGATTACAGAGCATATAAGATTTTGTAACGATAATTCTGTAATTAATTCAAAGGAATATATTTAAGGTTTTAGAAATAAGTTAGCAACTCCGTACATTTTCTTAAAGAGCTTATAACGATCTTATTTTTAGAGCTTATGAACTCTTTTCTTAAAAAATTACCAGACACTTTGTAAATTTTTATAAACTCTCAATTATTAATAATTATTGATTAATTATGTTATGATAATTGAGATTTATGATGTAATTGTACTTGTTTCCGCTTGTCTAATGGAAGTCCATGTGTTCGTTGTAAGTGGAATAATTAATTATTTCATATGCCAAAATTTTGTAATAATTTCAATACAACAATCAATAATATAAATAAGTCGAAAGTGGCTTGTTCAAATTGTGAAATTACAAATTTATTAGAAGAAAAAGTTGAGAATTCGAGTTCTACTAATATAAACATTTATCAGCTTATATAATAGTCTTTCTGTTGGTGCATGTTAGATTACTAATATTTGTCTGCTTATATTACCAGAAGTTAAGAAACAATCAATACTAATTATCAGTTTTTTTAATTAGAATGTAGGCTGTAATAGTCTTAATTTATCCTAAAGTTTTAGTCAATAATTTAACAAATTCTAGGACAACACCCAAGAATTACACATTTATCATCACCAAGCTCTAGACTTCAAATAAATAAATAAATAAAAATTAAATGTAGACTTTGATTAACTACCCTTGTTTGAAAATTCAGAGATGGATATGATACTCTCTCTCTCTCTCTCTCTCTATATATATATATATATCTGTGGAATTAAGTGCTACTTCAAAAGCACGTACCGAATATTATTTAAACAGGAAAATTGTTATCTTATGTTGTCCATTGAGGAAAAATCTACTGAACTATCAGGTAATCATGACACCATGATTAGCATTTCTCTTCAATTCTATAATATGTCATATCTATATTTCCCCAGATAACATCTGACTCAGACCTTTTCACACACAATTATTAATTCTCTTTATTTACTTTGTGATATTTCTCCCTCTCTCTCTTTCTTTTTTTTTTTTTTTTTTTTTTTTAGAATAAAGTAAATCTAAAAGAAAAAGGAAATTATCCACTGTTTGTTGAATTTTTTTTCTTATTATTATAGTAGTGGGGGGCCATCAGCAATGAACCCTCTTTTTTTTTTTTTTTTTTTTTTTTTCTTTTTTAGGTGTGTATTGTGTGTGTAAAATTCGTGTTAGTGATATGACACGGATTTCAACCAGCCTGATTGGAATCAAATTCCAGTCTTTTCAACAACGGATCCCAAAATTAGTCATTATAATCTGACAAAACATACATATATATATCTATATATTTATATTTATATGGGTTTGATTTAATGATCCCTTTCCCGAATAAAAAGAAGCTAAATGGATTGGGATTCTTGCAAAATGTAAACCATGCGGAGTTAGTAGCTTTGGAACGTTGCCCATCCCATACGATGTGTACAATTAATCACGTTTGTTATAAAATTTAAATAAAAATTGATTTAATTGTTATCAGTATCACACAAGTCTTAAAATTAATTAAAATGTTATGCGATGTTTAAAAGATGCAAGAAGTTATGCGAATTAGAGTGGGATTGTGGTCACGGAGTGACAAAGTGATTTTATGTGAATTATATGATGAAAAAGGTAAAGAAAAGGAGAAGCACCCGGGAAAAAAGAATGGAATAATTTATATGATTGTCAATAGGACAAAGAAAGACAATCAAATTTCAATTGATCAATCGCGGAACAGTACATATGTACATAAATACGCATGTAGACATACAATTATTATATATGAATGAGTGAATGAATGAATGCGTATATATGTGTGTACGTATAGATACGGTGGGGTGGGGTGGGGTAGTTTTGGTATAGTGAGTATTTGAGCATGACGGGGACTCCAATATGAATATGTGTACTGTGGGGGGGGGGGTTGGTTTTTTTGGGGGGGGGGGGGGGGGCTTTAGCTTTTGCTTTTGCATTCCATCATTTCCTTTTCCATTCTCCATTGGGCAAAAGAGAGAGACAGTTGGAATAGAAATTGGCGTTGACGCTTCCTCGTACGAACATACCTATACACACACACCACTTATATATGTACCATGTTTACCATTCTTTCTCTTTCACTGTAGCTGCTTCATCTCTCTCTTTTAATAAGAGTTAAATACAATTACCATTCCTCAAAAACTCATCCACATCAGTTACCCCTAAAGTATTAAAATCTTAAAAAAAAAACTTAGCAACTTTAGGAGTGCTACTTAATATGGGGTGGATACTTCAAGAGTGACAACTGTATTTAACCCTTTCAATAATAATATATAAGTAGAAAGCAACTTTGTGCTCTTTAAGAAAATAAAACACAAATGAATACTTTAATTAGGATTATTTTTCGTTTAATTACAATAATATCGGATCTAAAAAACTTATCTTAGGCTATACATAATCGTCATAGTGGTCAATAAGATCATATCACAACGTGTAAAACAATTTTGACTATGTAATTCCGTATGTATAAAATTAGAAAAAAAAACATGTTATATAGTTGTTCAAAAAATAATAATTAAAACCACAAAATCTTGCTTGTATATGATTTATTGAAAAATTGGATTTCATCTATAAATTTTCATGCTTTAGTGTATGCCATATTTGTTGAGTTCATTTTATTTTAAACGAGGGGTATCAAGGATGAGATCATGGTATAATTAAGAATACTTGCTGGTCGAAATTAATTAAATCATATATAAAGTCAATGTAATTATAGCAATCAGTGAAATAATTATTAATTAATGGGCATATGATATGGTGAAGAATCGAGTGCGAACATTCCCTTGAATATTTGAAGGGCAGCTCTAGATTTACACATAAATGAATTAGTTGAATGTCACTATATTAATACGTGCAATTATTATATGAACTGGCTAGGTAGCTAGGACCACCCTACCGCCCGATTATACTTAATCCAACAATATATTTCCTAGGATAATTAATTTATCAACACTAGTAATTAATATTTACCCTATCATGTGTAATTAATTAATTAGTGTTATAATATATTTAGGACTAATTAATTACATCAACCGATTAAGTACTAATTATACCCTCCCCTTTATTGAACTATTGGAATTAACCTCGTCTTCCTATGTATAACCACTACAAAAAAAATATATCATTTCATGCCATATAAATTATTATGATTTAACAATAATGATAAATCATTAATTACTCTATACCAAGGTCAAGAAAAATTAATATAAAATTCAAATTTTATTAACCACGATTTGTTAATATTTATTATGGTCTTAAATATGGTCAGAACATTTGCGCAAGGTTTTTAGCCATGGCGAATATTTTGATTCCGCTTATAGAACTAATAATTAATAGTTGTTATGTATTTATGATTAATTAATATCCAGAATGATATTTTACTTTTATGTATGATAAGGATCTAATATTTTTTAGTTAGTTCTCAATTTGATGTGGAAAGAAGGGGTGAAGATGTTCTTTCAAATATTTTCTAACACAATATTTTGAATTTGGATATTTTTATTTTTCACAATGAGGTTTCAATATATTTATATTAAGTTATTCCGAAACAAGTTTATAATTCTTATATATTATATAGTTTGAAAATCATATATGACTCGTAATTATTAAAAAAGAAAAAGAAGAAAGAAATATTGGTTGTGAAAATAATAAAAGAGAGGGCACGTGTGCAGCCGACTTAGGCACGTGAGGGGGTGGGGGTGGGGGTGGGGGATGAGAATGGAGATATTTGAGGGGTTGATTGGTAATAATTGGGTTAGCAAAGGAGTATCTGTATATGATGAGAAGTGGTCCAATGAAACGTGTGGGGGGAGGGGGGCGGGGGGGTGAGATTCACGTGACCAATCACCCAAAAACATATTGACAGATGGAAGAGGGTTGGCCTGTCACTCTTCTATCTGCTTTGCAGTTGGAAAGTTTCTTCTCCCTTTTCCACCCTTCCCTCCCCTCCCTCCCTCCCTCCCTTCCAACTACTATATATATATATATAATATATATATATACTGTTCAATTAAATTATTCAAATAATTATAAAAAAATATAAATTAAAATGTTATTCGAGTTGAATTCATCAATATTTTGACAAGCAATCCTTTTAATAACTTCAAATAATTTAATCAATCAATCGTTTTAAATAAGTCAAAGAAAATAAAGGAGTGATATATATAACTATATATTATTTAAAAAAAAATCAAAATTATGTGCATGCCTCCCAACTTTTTTGTTGGCAATTTATTGCTAATTTCTATTGTTCTTCTGCTGCTCCAAGAAAGAAGAAAACATGGTCTCATATGAGTTCGAGCCCACGAATGCGTATGGATAAATCTATTTTTATATATAATAGTTTGTTATATTTTATATAATTTGAACGTATTTGTTGATTTAAATTATTGATATATTAAATTAGTCTTTTTAATTTTAATGCACGTACTGAATTATGTAATGAATTGCATGCTATTAAAAAGAAAAACAGAAGAAGAAAAAAAAGAGAGAGGAAAGGGTTCATGTGCCTTAATCAAATCCCAATATACATATATATAATTTGGAAATAAGACAAAAATGTTTTTCATTATCATTTTCAGACAGGATGAGGCAACAGAATAATATGGGACTGTATATTCTGGGGATTTCTTACCAGATATTTCCTTTTCAATCAATTAAATGCTCAATTTATACACTCCTGTCTAAAATATTTTAATTATTCTGAGATAATTAAATACTTTCTTATAGTTACAATAATATTTTTTCTAGATTTGCTTGGCTTGGAGACCATACGTACCGCCACACCTTAAGGTCGGGGTACTTACATCATAAAGGAATAATTCCGACTCTGGCCTTTTATAAATTAAAATGTCAAAAAAAATCGACTCTCATCAAAATAATCTTTTTAATTATATATATGGTTAATTAATTTATCTTAAAAGACGTAGTTTATTATTTTGTTGTTAAGAAAAGGAAATAATTGGAAGAAGAAGCTAAAAAAAAGGTATTGAAATGAATAGTTGGAGAAAGGTTTTAATTGAAAGTGTTGAATTTGGCATATCACTAAACGGTAAATCAGTTAGGTGTTTCTTTCAAGCCTCGCACCACACACACACATACATATATGCGGACCAAACTCCATCCCAACTTTCCCTCTCCCTCTATAATTATCTCACTCATTTCAACATCACCCTGCATTTATTTTTTCTATCTACTTTAATTTTATCACCTTCCCTTTATTTTAGTTTTTCTTTCACCAAACATTTGATAATATTAAAAGGAAATATGCCATTTTAGCCCTAAAACTATAGGGGTGGTTTGATCGTGTTGAATTTTGCAATTTAATTATATAATTTTAAAAATCTTACAATTTTAGGATAACTCCAGCCAATTTCGATGAAAAATTGTATCTGACTTGCATATGACCCAATTATATTGAGAATTCCAGCAAATTTGGCTGGAGTTGTAGTAATGCAATTTTTTCTATTTAGAGGATCAATTTGCAAAATTTGATTTCAAGCGGACTAAAATTGACACCCCTTTATAATTACAGGACTAAAATTATATTTTCTGACAATTTATACAACGCTTTTCTACTTGAGAAAAATATAACTAGGGAGTGTTGCAATTTTAAAACTTTTGTAATTTAAGGACAACCCGAGTCAAATTTATTGGAAATTCGAATGTGACTTACATATAATCTAATTAAATTGAGGTTTTCGGCAAAATTTGCCCAATTTATCCTAATTTTAAATTTTATAATGTGTAGTGTAATTAATTTTTGTTTCAAATAGGATAGCAGAGGCTCTTGAACGCATTACACAACTTAATATTGATAGCTTAATTAATCTATTGACTTCAGCTTCAGCACCTCACTGTGTTGCTCTCATGTTTTATGACATGCCTTAAACTTGTAGACCTAAAGTCAACTCATTTATTTTCAGACCGGAGTGCAGGGAAGGAAAAAGACCCGATTTTTATTACTTTGATTATTTGATTTAGGTTTTGTAGGGGTGGTACTATATGTATAGCTAGGATGTCTGTCATAAGTTGTTTTTGGGATTAGATTTATGTAAATTTTATACAATTTAATGTTATATATATATATATGGTGAAATAGTTATTGTCGGAACAGTTAATCATATAGCTCGATTTGATTGAATCATAATATCACTTTGTTATTTATGATTTTAATTAATTTGTGTTTGAATTATAGCAATAAGGGCAAGAAGGTCACATGAATAAGAATGTCTTAATATCTTAATAACTGGAGATTGACTTTGTCTTCATCTCATTGTTTTTTCATATATAATTGCTTATATATATATATAGCTTGTAATTAATAATTATTAGGCCAAGTACCTGTTTACTTAGTGGATACCTTACCACATATAGCAAGTCCAAAATGACACTTTTGCCATTTGAAACTTGCAACTAATTACATTTATTATAAATAAAAATAGATTACAAATCAAATTTAATTAACTATACATATATCCATTCAAAATAGCGTGCCTGGATCGACATATATATATATGAGCCAATTCTTCACAATCTTGTCTAGCAATTAAACATCGTTAATTGACAATATTTACACTTGTTAATTTTTGTCCAATATTATAAATTGAATATCTTTATATATATATATATAATACAAAATCAAATTTATATAATCTTCATCATATATATGTTAATTAATTTGAAGCACTACAATTTGATATATAGAATTTGGAGTATGGATAAATTGATCTTCGTATTCGAAATATATTTGACCGTGGATTATATATATATATATATGTTAGGTGTATATATAAATAAAACAAAATACCCGAGTTTTGAGTATTACTAATTTACAACAAAGAATTACTGGAGGTAAAAATTGTGAATATTTACGGGGTTGGGGGGGAGGGGGATAAATCATAAAATATTTTTTCGAGGACAAAATTTTTGAAAATGTTTTATTTTGTCCTTATAAAAAGATGATCTTAATATTGAAAATTGGAGGGGTGATTATAATAATAGAGTGGTAGTAAGTAAGAAAGTAGTACGTACGTAGTATAAAGTTTCTTTTCACTACTCTTAATACTAAAGGGGTAATCTCGTCATCCCCTGATTATTATTTATTCAGTTCTGTTTTCCTTAATTTCTCCTAACCCTTGCTATTACACTCTTTTTAACCTTCTTTGTCAAGTTGGAGAAGAATTTCTCTTTTTTTTTTTTTCTTTTTTTTTGTGGGGTTAGAAAATTATAAAAAATAAAGTTAAGTGAAAAAGGAGGAGTAGGAGAAATATATAGCGACTTCTTCTCTCCTCTCACTCTCTCTCTCTCTCCATTGTCATAATTTAGTGTGTGTTTAGAGAGAGAGAGAGAGAGAGAGAGACATAAATATTCATATGTACAAGAAGACATCTTTTGTAATTTAAAACCACTTGTTCTTTGTTCTTCTCTCTTTCGAGAAGGCGATTGCAGAGAACAACAGCACTCTCACTGCAAAGAGCTACCAACAAAGAGATAGAAAAGGAGAGAAAGAGAAAGATAGAGAGAGAAAGAAACGGACAGCCTGAGAAACAGCAGACACAGAGAGAAAAAGAAGAGAAGAAAGAATTCAAGACTGAAAGAGAGAGTGTGTGTGTGTGTGTGTGTTTAATTTTATCTTTTCTCAAATCCCACAGAAGAAGAAAACGATATCTGAGGGGTTTGCACCCTTTTACGACGTCCTGCAACTATAAGAGGTATGTACATGTATGTATGCATGATGAATTAATAAAGCTGAAATCTTTGTGTATGTGAACGACAATCCAATTCAAAAAGACTTGTTTGATGCTTTCACTTTTACTCCTCACTTCCCTTTTTCTTCTTCTTTTTCATTTTTATCAAATTTCTTTCTTCATTTTTCTCATAATTTGTTCGATGATGATCATCCACTCCAATTTCCATGACGGGCTTTTCCATTTCTTGGATTTTCTCTATATATGGATCCATTGCAGCTGATTGTAAGAGAAGAAGGTGGGCTTTTTTCTGTGGTGAGAGGGCTTAAACCCAAAATGATGATGATGATGAATATAAAGACATGGACATGGGAATAGCAACACCGACACTACTCCCTTCTGTTACCTCTCATTCCAAAGGTCACAATTCTCTTCAATATCTAGACAAGCAAAATTTCTCGAATTCTATGTCCCAAGATTATCATCAGAGTATTTTCAGTTTCTCGAATGGCTTCGAGAGATCACAACAAGAACAGCAGCAGCAACACATAGCGCAGCAGATCCGACGGGATAAACTGAGGGTTCAAGGTTTCCAGCCACCAGTCCCGCCGTTAGTCGGTATTGAAGGAGAAGAATCCGGTGAACTTCCGGTTTATGAGACTGCTGGTATGTTGTCAGAGATGTTTAATTTTCCATCCGGTGTAGCCGCCACCGCCACCGAATTGCTTGAGAACCAGATACTGCAGAGTTACCGGAATCCCAGGGGTACGCCGCCCAGTGGAGGGGCCTCCACTGCGGATTGGTTTCCACACAGGCAAGGGATGGTTGTGGGGGGTGCTAATTTGGGGGATTCCAAGAATCAGACTGTAGTCAATGACACCGCTTCTCATCCTCATCATCAACAGCAGCAGCATCAGATTTCAAGCATTAATGCGGATTCAGCAGCAGCCATGCAGCTTTTTCTCATGAACCCGCAACAGCAAAGGTCGCCTTCTCCATCTCCTTCACATCCTCCTCCGTCCACTTCCTCTACACTCCATATGCTGCTTCCAAACCCCTCTTCTTCTTCCACTCTCCAAGCTTTCCAAAATCCATCCGCCGGGGCTTTTGGCCAATTCACATGGGTTCCCAATAGCGGCAATGAAAACAACCCTAATGAAATTCCAGGAGTTGTGGAAGGTCAAGGGCTTTCTCTATCATTGTCCTCTTCATTGCAGCACCTGGAGGCGGCCAAGGCTGAGGAATTGAGAATGGGAGAAGGTGGAATGTTGTTCTTTGGGCAAGGCGGAGGGTCAACTCCACCGCAGTATCAGTTCAAGAATTTTGGTGGCAGCGGCGGAGGAGCTTTGCATTTGCAAGGCGGAGGAGTTAGCCATAACCACCAGTTGCATGTGGGTCTTGGTTCTTCCTTAGGAACGGTAAATATGCTTCGCAATTCTAAGTATGCTAAGGCTGCCCAAGAGTTGTTGGAAGAGTTTTGTAGTGTTGGTAGGGGTCAGTTCAAGAAAAACAAATTCGGGAAGCAGAATAATAACAACGGAAACCCTAGTTCAAACCCAAGTGCCGGCGCCACCAGTGGCGGCGGCGCCGGCGGTGGAAATTCTTCATCTTCTTCGAAAGATAATCCTCCTTTATCAGCTGCTGACAGGCTTGAACATCAGAGAAGAAAGGTCAAACTATTATCTATGCTTGACGAGGCATGTACTCTCTCCCTCCCTACCTCCCTCCTTGTGTGTGTCAACTTCTCTCCAATTTTTAAAGAATAGAGTAAGTAGCCAATCATTGTTTGCTTAATCAGTCCATTGTTTATGAAATTCACCGGGGACAGGGATTCCGGCAAGTTTCCAGGATTATTTTATTGCCGGCTATTCAATTTGTTAATTCAAATAATTGAAGTTAATACTTCTTTACCTACTTGGATCAATATTCCTTTTAAATTTTTATGAGTGATAGGAATAGTGGGGTATATTTAGGGCACACAGGATTTTCATTTGGTGAAAGAACACGAGTGGCTAGCTACCCTCACTGTTAAACGCACGTCTTGCAGGAAAATGGTTTCCATCTGTTTGGGAAGGTGATAAGGAACTATCATAACAAATATCAATGTCCGTCGTTTCAAGATTTGCAAGAATGCTGCTGCTTCAAGAATCAAGAATTTGATTTTTCCTTCTTTTGTTTTCTCTTTTTTTGGGGGGTGGGGTTGGTTTCATACTTCATAGCGTGGAAAACTCCATTTTCTTTTTCCTTATTACACGCCGCAGTTGACTTGAAAATTGATTTTCTTGCAATATTCTTTTCAACAATACTTACCAGCAAATATTCAAATACACCAAACATGAGTAGCATATCTTGTTGTCGTCTGTATTGGGAAAAGAGAGCATCACAAGCGAGACAAGGATATTCTTCCTTCACATCAACAATCATTTCACTGCACAAGCTTGGGCTCTGATTCACACAATTATTTCCGACTCTTGAATGCCTTTCTTAATAATTAAGTGAAAATTATAATAGTATTTAAGTCCTCTGACCTGATCACTCATTTATGGATACAGAATTGCTTTCCTATTGTTGAAATGTAATGTACTATTTTCATCTTTATTTTTGTTGAATAAAAGCAGTTGATGATGAGAAATTGCGCGCACTCCCTTGTCTGATCACTCAATGTTTCCGTTTTGCAGGTGGACCGAAGGTACAACCATTACTGCGAGCAAATGCAAATGGTGGTGAATTCATTTGACATGGTGATGGGGTTCGGCGCGGCGGTGCCATACACTTGTTTGGCACAAAAGGCAATGTCCCGTCATTTCCGGTGCCTGAAAGACGCCATTGCCGCCCAGCTGAAGCACAGCTGCGAGCTGCTGGGAGAAAAAGACGCCGGCACATCGGGGGTGACGAAAGGCGAAACGCCGAGGCTTAGAATCCTGGAGCAAAGCCTCAGGCAGCAAAGAGCATTTCATCAAATGGGGATGATGGATCAAGAAGCATGGAGACCTCAAAGGGGATTGCCGGAACGATCTGTCAACATTTTGAGGGCTTGGCTTTTTGAGCATTTTCTGCACCCGTACGTTCTCTCTACTCCTTTTTTGGATCTTCCACAAATACTCCCTCTATAGTGGTGTGCAGTTAAAGAACAGAATGAATTTTTTACTACGGGATCAAGAAAAAGTTGCTTAATCAACAAAGAAATCATTATCACGGAATTCTATGATAAGACAATTTTTTCACCCTTGCTACTGTACTGTTCAAAAACCTTTTCTTTTCTTTCCATTTTTTTTTTTTTTGTTCTCTTTTTCTCCTTGTGATCATCGTTTAAAGCTACTGCTATGCAGCGTTTGATGTTGTCCCTTCAGTTAGAAAAGCTGAAAAAGTAGCTAATTTGCTAATATACATATACAAACACACACTAGCTTCTTCCTTCCCTTTTCATAATCCTTTTTCTCCTGGCATTACTAATCATATAATATATCCCGATTAGATACTCCAGATCTCTAGGCATGACAACAAGGCAAAAGTACCCATTCCAGTTATCAACAATGTTCTTACAATTTCACAGTGTTCTCTCCTAGCTATCTAGCTATAGCTAGGGCCTCCTACTTTCTTTCTCTCTCTAGACTCTAGCATGTCCCCACCTAGGTATCATCGGCTAACCCTTTATAGTACTAGCAGTATAAAATGGACAAAGGTTCCAATGATCCGGAACAATTCTTGGCGTAAAAGTTTATATCAGAGTACTAAGTAGTGCCATTACATCATAATATGATGATTTATTTAAATAGCAAATTGTGGGTAGCATGGAAAAGTGTTAGACTAAAAAGAAGAGATCGTGGGAGAGGTAGCAGAGGGCGTGCATCTGTCGACTTTACAGTTCTGAATGCGGTGACGACTGTTGTACGATATATATCTCTCTTAGATTGGGAATCCCAGCTGCCCATGCAGAAAGAAAGAAAAGATATATAGTGTATAAGTCCAATATATGTACATAAAGCTTGGGCGTCACTTTTTCTGATTTAGGTCATGAGGACTCTGAATCTAATGTCCTTTTCTTTTCTGGTCTCTATCTCAGGTACCCAAGCGATGCAGATAAGCATCTGTTGGCCCGACAGACTGGTCTATCAAGAAACCAGGTATTCCTCGTCTCGTCTTTATACTATTAATATTACTATAATCGCGTTTCTCTCTATCTCTGTCTCTTTCGACCTGTGTGGAAAAACGGGTTTTGCAAATATATATAGGGTGGTAAGAATATTGTTTAATTGGTGGTGGGTGGGTGATCCCACTTAGCAGTAAATGGAGAAGTTCGTGAATTTGCATGGAAATTGCGTCTTTGTTGTGTGGGATAACGAAGAAAAGCCAAGGCTTCTTTTTGGTCCCTTTTCATTGTTTCTTTGGATTCTTTCCCGCAAAGACATAAATTCTGAAACAGAGAGAAAACCGCTGCCAATAGTAAGAGAGCAGATTCAAGTACAGTAGAGAGAGAAACATCAAAGTTTTCAGCTTTCTCTCTCTCTCTCTCTCTCTTACGTCCACACATTTAATGGCTGAACACCATTCAAGCTCTACATCTGTACTGTAAACGCTAGATTTTTTAAGGTGCTAGATAGCTTTTTCTTCTTCTGTACTATTATATTTAAAATTGTACAACAATAAATTTAAAAAGAAATATTACTAAAAGTAAATAAACTAAGCAAAATCTCATCATAATTAAATCAAACTTATGAAAGATTAAATTCAAATAATTAGCACCACCTGTAGGTACACCTATAATTATTAGACATTTATTTAATTTGTGTAAGTAACTACCATGTGAACCCTACACTTAGGTTTTCGGGCATATTTATATATAATTAAATATATTGTAAAATCTCCTGAATTCATATTAATCATATACATATATATATATCGTTCTATTATGATGTTCATGACATGAGTTTTACTAATATTTCCATATATAGTTGTAATGAATAGTAGGTTATTAATTTTCAAGAACTAAAAATGATCAAACATGGGTCTTTCCTGAAACCAACCTTAAAATTAAAGCCTCAGTAGATACAGTTACCAACCATCCAGTCAAAAATTGAATACAAACAAGTACTCTACCTACATGCCTATTTATATACAAAAGAAATTATTTATTTATTTATTTTTTGGAATATCCAACAGATTCAGCTTGATCTTTTCCGCAGTTAATTAAATGTCTGGTACTGTAGAATGGCTACACAGTAACATCATTAAATTCCCAGATCATTTAATTATTACATCTATCGATCTATTTAAAGATGATGAGTGCACGTATATTACCTTAATCTTAATGTTGCATATGTTTGTTCTAATTAATGTTTGGTTTTCCAGGTTTCAAACTGGTTCATTAATGCCAGGGTACGTTTGTGGAAACCCATGGTCGAGGAAATGTACCAGCAAGAAGCCAAAGACGAGGCTGCATCCACTGAACAAGACCGGGACCAAAGCAGCACCAGTGCACAAACTCCAACGCTTAATGCCAATCCCCCTGCCACCACCACCACCACCGCCACGTCCGCCACCGCAATTACTCCCTCGCCAGCCAAAAGATCCGAAATCAATGCCCCCGAAAACGACCCTTCATTCGTCGCAATTAATAACAACCAATGCTTCTCGGACAACCAACCCAAGCTGCACCACCACTCGACCGCCAATGTTTCCCTGCCGCCTGCCCCCGCCGTCGCGCAATCTTTTTCGGTCGTCCATCCTTCAAATGATGGTATCCATGAATCGACGCTGATAAGGTTTGGTACGAATGCCGGTGACGTTTCACTCACTCTGGGGCTACGTCACGCCGGAAATTTGCCGGAGAAGAGTCCCTTCTCAGTAAGAGACTTCGGGGGCTGTTAAGTAATTAAGTCGAAATACCCGCCCTGTGCTTAAATAAGAAATTAAACCTGCTGCTGCTTGGTTTCATATATATATATATATATAGTTTTAATTATGTCAGAAGTGGTTTAATTAATTAAATTAGCTCTTTTTTTTTTTCATTTTTGTTTTTGTTTTTCCTCTCTGTGTCTGTTCCCGCTAGACAATCACAAAATGAGGACGTAGAAACTAATGTTAGCAAAATTGTATAGTTAAATATTCATTTTGTTGCACCTTTAATTATATACTTACCCCCTCGATCCATTACTATTTGTATCTCTCGATCGTAATTGTATTACCTGATGATCTGAATGAAAATAAAATTGGCATGTAATCATATTAATTGTTTCAGAGTTGCATGCTGAGTTCACGAATTTATATATATATATATATATATATATGGGACGGGAATTCAAACATTGAATATCTATTTATTTTAAAACAGTCGTCGTTTCTCTTTAAAATTCATTTAAAATAATTGATTATGTGTAATTGCATGCCTTCTGGCTTAATTTTAATTTATTAAGCTGCTTGGATAGAGAGCCTAATTGAGTAATTAGATTTAAGCAATTACTGGTATACGTACGTACAATATCAAATTATAATAGTAATTGAATTGAAAATCCATGGCTAGTACAGTAATTGAAGTGTCTGTATTTGAATTCAAGAATCTTGGCAATAAATGACTGTTTATTTGATATGGTCAGAGATATATGGTATTCACAAATGTGTCGAAAACCATTAAATTTATAAAGGCATGTACATATGTACCACCATCTATTGCTACATATTCACTTGTTTGATTTTTTCATATTTCTGAACCAGGCAAAAGATTGTTACCCCCACCACAATATTTATATTCATCATCATTACTCAAATATATATATATATGTATATATATATATATTAATTTCGAGTGCATCACCATAGTAATATAAGTTTATTTTTCTTTTATAAGATTCTTGTATCATACCAAATATATAAAAAGAAAGAAACAAATGAAACAAAAAGAAAAATGGTTATATTCATAGAAGAAGCTCAAACATATACAAGTTTGTGATTGCGAGACTGCAATCCTGTCCTGTTATTACTTGCAAAATGGGTTCTTACGTCGTTTTCAACTTCATTTATTTGTATTTGCGGTAATAATAGTGAGCGTAAATGGTACATGAAAATAAAACTCACTCATTTTGTGGTGGAGAAAAGTAAGGGGAAACTGCTTTGTACTAAATTTCACATCTGCGCTTGCTTTTTGCTACATTTGTTGTATGCAAACAGCTGGTTCCATCCACACCACAGTTAATTTCTTGAAATCTAGATAAACCCTGTACAAAGCAACAATCACCCTCTACCGCAATATCATTTCTTGCTTTTAAACTGGGATATCTTGTTTGCCAACCCCAATTCTACCTCACAAATTAATTATTATTATTTTTTTATACTTATGGATTTAATTTATTCTTGCCATTTTATTATTTGGTAAATATTTTAGAATTAGATTAATTCATATATATATATATATATATTCTTAAAATGCATTTATTTTTCAAATTCAAGTTATATATTCTCTGAGGAGTTAAAATAATAATTGGACATACAGGTACTACTAATACTCAACCACTACATTACAACAAGTTACTTATATAATTTGTCATATGTGACTGACATCAAATTATTTTGTTTTCCTCCAACTATTTCGTGTTAAATCAGACTCCTTTGCTTTGGAACTGAGACAGATAAAAAGAAGTCCTACTTTTCTAGCAACTTTGCAAAAAAATTATTGACCCATATTTTTCTAGATTTTACATGGAACCAATGACTTACGTGCAATCGCAGTCTGATATTCTCCTGTATTTTAATTGGAATTGACCAATTATATACGCAATTGTTTTACTTATTTTCCTAGATGTTGAGAAGGTGTCAGAGAATGGACTAATTAATTACAAATTTGTCATTACTAAAATCTTATCAGTTCCCATAATTTTATCGTATATTTTGAAAAAAACTATTTTTAAAAAAATATTTTAAATAAATTTAACCAAACATGTTGTATGTCACTAGTTTGAGACTAGATAAGTAAGAGGACTATTAATAATGTTTTGTGAGTTGTGGGGCTGATGTAATAAACTCATGAGCTAACCACCCATTTTAATATGGTAGCAAGAAAAATGAGGCAGTATTGAAATATGATGCAAATAAGCAATGTGATTTCCAAGTAGTGGCATGAAAATTGCATGAGCTCAGTGTTGCATGAAAACTCGCAAGACAATGAAAAGAATTACTTAGGTGTTTGATTCTGATGGAAAATATTAATAAATGAGTGTTGAGGACAAGACAGAATTGTAGGGACAGGACATGAGATGACACGACAAGACACGAGTGGGGAAAACACACACAGCAAACCTAATCATAGTAATAATTTGTTTCTGATGATGAATGTGAAATTTGTAGTAAATATTTGAATTGTACCTTCATTTGTTGTGGTGGTTGGCAATGGCAATGCAAATGGGAATGGGTTTTGTTTCTGAATTCTGACCATTTCTGGACCATAAACATCAGTTGGAGCAGGAGGACCACCCCACCCTTCCTTACCATTGAGATTTCCGCAACTTTTCACAATGCTTTTCTTGTCATCTTCCCTCTATTCTCAATCTTGCCGCCAAAATTGTTGGATTTTTTCATATGATCCTTTAAAATATTAGATTGTTATTATTAGGAATAACTACACTTTATTTTTTTAAAATTTGATATAATTACGTATAAATTCTTGTAGTTTGAAAAATTACATTTAGCATTTTTTAGGTTCCTTTTCGTTTAATAAACAAATCCATCCGTTAGTTAATATTAACTGAATTTACTAATATAAATAAAAAATTATATATTTACCATTGATTGACTTATTATTAATTTATTACAGGCTAAATAAATCTTTTTATAACAAAATTACCTCATACATCTTCACGCATTAATGCATGTGTGGATGTATGTCTTCACCGTTATAAGGGTAGGTTAGTCAGAAAAAAATTATTTGACCTGTAAGAAGCCAATTGAGAGTAAATATTAATTTTTATTTAATTTTTTTATTAATATAAATAATTTAGTAAATTTTAATTAATAAAATGACTTATTTGTTAGATCAAGCAAGAATTGCATAATGACTACTGGCCAACTACTCAATAGTGGGGGCATGGTGGATTAGATAATGACAGAAGGATAGCCCACCTACTAGAATGGCGGGCCCCAATGTTGGGCTGGGAAGATATGATAGAAGGCGCTGTTTGGGCCTCAAACACTCCAACAACCCATCTTCAATAATTAAAACCTCCTTTCTTGTTTAATTTCTTGTTCACTTTAAAATTATGTCAAGAAATTAAAATAAAACTACCCGGATTATTCATCACTTTTTCTATATTCTGAACTGCCGAAAATAAAAAAATCTTGAGATCAAAATCCCATTTCTTTTATTTTTTTAAAATAATAATCATCAATTACTTTGTAGAATACGCCAGATTATTCGATCATATCTTAATAATTTCATAACGAATAAAAAATAATAAGTTTATGTAAGTATTCTAGGTAAAACCCCATTTTGAAATCACGAGATTTTGAGTAATTAAGGCAAAAATTGGACCACACTACATTACCATCATCAAGACAATGAAATTAAAAGCTCTGGAGATGGGAATTTTCAGAAAGAGAGGCTTTTTATTGAACACAAAAAACAAGGACCATCTGACAGATTACAACCCAATCCTGCACCATTATCGCCATTGTATTAATGAGGAGAGATCTTCAATCCCAGATGTTGTTAGGCAGGCTGCACCTGCATCCCTATTGAATTCCTTTCCATTACAACAACATTAAACCAGACAGGGAGAGCTGGTCAAATCTAGTAACAAAAACAAGACTAGGAACATCTTTCTCTTGAACAGTTTGAATTGTTTAGAGATGGTCTTAGTATTGGACTAAGTATATAGAGACATAATATTATGAAAATGCACGAAAACTGAAACTCGGACTATGCTACCTTTTATGGATTTAGAATATAGTGTGAGAATAATTACATTCATCAATCCAAAGGGAAGTTGATAAAATACAGCTCGTTGTGTAAGTGATTCACTGTTTTGGTCAGAGCTCAGGTAGGTTTTTAGCATATATTCATCATCAAGATTATGGAAATTCTTGTCTTAGACATCGTCCGTGGTTAACTGGTTTTCCTGCAGAAACGTGTAGTTCTATTGCTCTTCCGCCTTTGGTGTCGTCGAGCCACTCGGCTGCTGGAGACTCACGGGTTCCACATATGGTCTAATGAATGTTCTCCTCCACCAGACCTCGAATGCTCTCTGAAGATTCGGGCAGTTGTCACCAGTCTTGAGAAAAATCCCCAACCAAGAAAGCAAAATGCTCTGCTGGTCCTCTAAAGGCAGCGTGAGGATGGTCCTGCCTATTCCTTCCTCCACGACCTTCCGGTCAAATGATCTGCAGCCATGTTGTAACCAGCTGTAGTCATCAATTAATGCCTGTAGCCATGTTTGTAGCAATAAATGACGTGTATCCCTGCACGGAAGGAGCTGCCCTCGTCCTATTCCAACAAATAGCCTTGCAGTAATTTTGCTCACATGGTGGCGAGATACGATAGGAAGTTTCGTGTGATGTGAAGCCAATTCCTGTTGACTAGCCCAAAGCACAGCAAATTCATCTGCTGCTTGCCGGTCGGCTAAAATATCCAGTAACCATAAGAGGTTGTCAGCTTCCAGAGCCATGGATTTCACCACTGGTTCTATTGTATCTGTGGATTTATCAGCAAAATTTGATTCAGCAGCTTTTCTGAACAGAGACAATAAAGAAGCCAGGGAACTTCTGCAGGATGCGTAGATTGTTTCATTGCACAAGTCGGCTGAGCCTGAAAAGCTAAGATTGTTATTTTCCCTGAGGAGTTTCAGTACAACGGATTTCATCTCACGCCTCCCTCTTTCCTCGTTGCTCTTGAGCACCAGCTCCAGTATATGAGAAAGGGTGTCTTTAGGTGGTTTTGGAATTTCAGAAGACACTCGTTTTAGTACCGGTTTGACTCTAATGGTCTCACCTTTGAGACGCAAGACTGAGGAAACCACTTTCTCTTCTTCCTCTTCCCCAACCCAAGGTACTGCTTCCAAGTAGTCCAAGCACGTTCGGACGCAAGTTGTAAAACCAAGCTCTTCAGCAACCTAAGTTGTCATCAAGTTACAAACATCACATGAGAGTTTCTTAGAGAAGTAATGCTAAAATGTGTGGTTCAATATGAAGAAACCTCTAGAGAATAATCATTGCCTCACATAAAGAACTAAATTACAGTTTATGATAACCTCCAGCAATTCACCATATTATATGCAATTTAATATGATGATAGCCTCTGTAGTAATATCCCCAGGATGACTATCAATAAAATCTAAATGCTATGTATATGCATGTGATTGTATAGTTTTAGAAAATTTAGAGTAATTCCTTCAATTGCATGTTACCTGACTTAAACTTCAGGCAATCTCAGTAATATAAGCCAGAGTGGATGGATTGAAGATCATCTAAGTTAGGAAAGAATATTTTAGTGAAACATCTCATCCAGGCAACTCCGCCACATCTTTAGTATTTTCATACTATCAATTAATGACTGCAGGCTTGCAACAACAACCAAGAGCCTATTTCAGGCTTTCGCTATCTCAGTTTTAGCAGAAATCTGAATTACCCACAATGAAACTAGGGCAGACCTAGAAATTGTCAAATGAAATCCTGGTAATGCCCACTTGAACTAAGTAAGAGTTTGTCAAAGTAGAACTGTACATTACTATGAGTACCCTAAACAACGTGTTTAAGTTTTGTTGACAGTTTCCAATCTTCACTAGTAGAAAGCACGGAAAAAAACCCATTAAAATCAAGGTCAATCAAGATTTAACTGAAAGATAGAAGAACCACGAGATGTTACCTTGAGGATGCATAGCACACGCGATACGTTTTGCTTGATTAACTGTTGCTTCAGTTCTTTGCAGTACATCAGTCCAACAGTTTCGACATATACCTCAACATCCTCGCAGTCATCAATTTCAATACAGGGGAAAAACGGCTGCTGGCTCAATATTTTGTTGGCAAAGAAACTGCTGTTTTCCACTAGTATACTCCTATGGACACTCAGTTTGACAGCAACTCCTTGCTTTCCAAGCAAAATTACCTTCAGATCACTTGTTCCTGGTTCACCAAACTCAATTGTTACCTTCCTAGGCACATTCTCAACCTTTAGCCGAGGTGTCTCAATATTTATCAATGCAGCATCAAGAACAGGTGCATCAGAACTATGGGTTCTTTGATCACCAGGAACAGGACCTGTCCTTGACGAAGTCCCTGGCTTTCTCTCGGTTACTGAGGTTTGTTTCCTCTGAACTGAAGTATTTTGGTTCATAGGAGATGATTTGGGCTTGTCTGGAGGAACTTGTGTCTTGATTGTCTTTTGAAAAACAACGGGAGATGGACAACACCAAAATCCTTCTGGGGTCACAGCAATTGGAACACTTTTAATTTTGGTATCGCCCTGCTCCACTCTTCTAAGTTTAACTTCAGCCATGTCCAAGAACACTTTCAAACCCTAATTAAGTCAACACATTGCCTTTGCATTTAAAATGGAACTGAGGTGGACTCCTGAAAAGTCTTGACAATTCTATTTCAAACTCTGTTTGGAACAAAAACCGTCTTTTAGTATTCTGTAAGATGAGAACAGAAAGGTCTAAGTATGATATAAAATTTCTTTCCTCCTGAAAGAACCCTCCCTTTGCAAGGCTGATTTCGAAGATATGAAGCAAGGCAACACACCAACAATAGTAATTCTCAGTTACAGCAAAGAATCCGGTATTTCACCAGATCCTTACACAGTACAAGAAACTTAAGAAAACCTTTACTCCATAATCAACTCATTCCTATGAACAATTTTAAAGATGCAAGCACAAAGAAAAAGCAAAACGTATCTTGAACAAGTATATTTCTACGAAGCACAAGTTCTACAAGGAAAGCATAGAAACCAACCACAATTGCTCAAATTGCTGTTTTACTTCTTTCAAGCAACTAACAATAGCATCTAGGAACCCAGAATGAAGAAGAAACACAACCCTTTAAACTAAAGCTCCATGAGATCACAAAGAAGCATAAAGATGGTATTGTTAAATACCCATTCTGGAGGAATCTTCTTGAAACCCCAGAGTAAAACAAAGACTCACCAACAAACTGAGTAATCTGAGAGCCTTCTTCACAAGCCCTTTTCAGTTAATTAGACACTGAAAATGATTGAAGAGCTTGGATGTCACGCATCAAGGAAACCACTTTAGTATGGGACTTAAACAGAGTGGAATGATGAGTGCATACATATTTTAATCAAATATGATGATTAAACAAATCCTGAGCAAAGAAAGTACCACGTTATAAGAGTAAACAAAGTTCTAACAACAAATTCTAACTTTAAATAACTTTGCCAGTGCGCTTTCTTGATGTCAATGATTATTTTTTTTTGTGGGTCTGAAATATATCATCATGTCTTTGGCTCTTCATAACTCTGTTTCTCTCTCACGCACAAAAAAACAAACTGAGAGTGATGAAAGAGAGACAGGCATGCAACATGAAATGGGGACGTCGCCCTTTCCATCTTTGTTTTGTTGCTTTTTACAAAGCATTATCGTGTCTCCACGCTCTTACTTTTGATGAAGAGAGAATCTCTCACTTGAAGACACCGTAGATTACAAGCCAAGTCTTTCGCACCTCGAATTGGCCTCGCACGCCGTGTCTGCGTTTAGGGGCTTGTATTTTAGATTATTTTCTGCGCCTTCTGTCTCTTGTTTTAATTCAAAATTTAAGGCGAAACCTCGGAATCCTCAAAAAGTATTCAAGAATTGGAAGATTTCATGATCAGAACTCATTCTTTTACTTTATTCTTTTGCTTCAGCCTTAAACTTCAAAACTTTCTTAAAAGGATAATGTATGGTATTGTAAGATGCCACAATTTAGGTGCACTAGAAAAGTAGATCAAACAGTTCGGGGAATAAACATAATATAAATTCCACTGCTGATATAACTTAATTCTTGAATCTTGATATTAGATGTTTTTACATCCTATTATATATATCTATATATCTACATATATAAATGAAACGAGCTTTCTAGTTTATGGTAAATGCGCTTAAAAGATCATTAAACAAGCTTTAGTTCTTGTCCATTTTTCTTAATATTCAGGATCAGAGATGATTATTACAATCCTTCATTTCTTGGGAAGTTATATAAATCCCACTAATCTAAAACTTGACAACTTGGGTGGAAAACAAAGATAAAGTAACTGTTAAGAGGTTCCATCAGAAAGGACACCAGACCAGACCCACCAATTGAGAAAGCAAAGCAATTACAAAAATCATGGAGTTCTTTTGACTTCTCTTCTTTTTTGGCATTATTTCAGACATGGACCATCGATCGCTGTAAAACTACAACAGCAGCATTTCAAAATGATTAGTGAGAAAGTAAATGGCAGCAGTTCCCATAATCATTACTGTCCTTTCACCATGAAAAGAATTCCATGCCCGAGACGCGATGGCATTGCTTTACAACATGGGCCCGCCATGCCATTCCCTTCTCGTCTAAATCACAATATCATGAAAACGAAATACTCCATAGTGAAAAACTTGTTATGATCAATAGCGGTGGAGGACGAATAATAATGCGTGCTTAGTAGAACGGCTACACCATTCATTAAATTGGTCCTAGTGTAGGCTCCACGCCATCAACGGCGTAGATCACCGGGAACTAGTCAGTCCAGGTGCTTCTATTTCTCCTTTGGGAACTAGTCAGATATTGAAATTTCTGAAGGAGTCGGGACCATGAACAATTGTGTACAGAACAAAGCAGGGTCGTTACTCTACATGCGTGCTGACACTCTTATCACCAACTGCAATTGCAAAATTAGAGAATAGCAGCCTCAAAGCTGAGAATGCAACAAAAAAGATCAACTCAAGGAGAAATCATTATGCTGTTATCCTGTCCCGACGAGGTGGCCTCCATGTAGCATTATGTAAACATATGGTAATTATGTTAAATTTAACTTATAAGGCAAAGTTAGAATAAAAAATTAACAATTAAGGCGAAAAAAGTATCTACACTCATGAAAAATTAGAAGCGAACCAGAGATTCAAGTAGTACACTAAATGTATGCCAGTGACCTATGTTAGATTCCCGAGATAGAGTTCCAATTGGATATAGCAGGGAAGGTGTGCACAACCCAACTGAGAGATGCACACAAGATGCAAACGATTTTCCACGGCAATAGATACACGTTAGCCAGTAATGCAACAAATGCTGTCCATCTTGAGAACCTCGACATGAAAAGGTATGGTAATAAGCCTCTGATGCTGCAAAGTCTTCGGACTAGGAACTAATAAAGCCTCCCCTTGCAACTGGGAGCTCCACATAAACATTGGCATCCTTCTCCAGGCAATAGCTTGTACCGGAAATCATATGTCAATTCTTCCCCCAAAGCTATCTGCTCATAATATTTAACAGTAGGAAATAGGTAAGAATAAACAAGGAAGAAGGGTTGACATTACACTAGTTAGATGTCAAAAAGCCAAAGAGGTGAAAGAACTCATAGTTATAGACTAAGAAACTTACATTAAACTAAACATGGTATATGAAATATTTCTAGACCTATATTGAAGTAAAAGTCTTGAATCTCGGTGACAATAAAGTTCATATATTGGGGGTCTTGAGGAAATGTAGAGTGCTTACATCGCGGCTGGCATAGAAGCCAATGTGTGCAAGTTGACTATCCATGCTTTCGACCAGAACTTGATGATTCACAAGGTTTGGCGAGCAGCTAAAAACAGTATAAGAGAAAGGATCAATGACCAGCTGCCACTAGGATGAAATCCATATGTAAAGAAAAAATGGCTCCATATTAATGAGAAGAAATTGCATAGAATTTTGAATTATCATATATAAGTGACCCCTTCGCATTTTTTCATGCTTTCCAGAAATACCTGAAAGTTATTTTGTCCAGAGGGTCATTCTAGTTAATGGCATGAACAAATAGTACCAACAATCTCACCAAATGAAGTGCCAAGATATCAAAATGGCTGAATTACGAGAACTTTTCTTCAAGTTGTGATGGTTGCAGAAACTGTCTGATGCCTAAGAACAATAGCAACCAGAAAGAAAAAAAGTTGTCCCTCACCTGTGGTTAATGTAACGTGAAATGTTTCCGTAATTGGTGGCATCAATTACATATGGAACCTGCCCTTCAATCAATCTGCTCATGTCATTGATATGGGCGTCAATCTCATAAAAATATCTGCAACCTTCTTTACCATACCTGCTTTTCCAAATAAATGACAAATTGGAATATTTTTCAATCAAGTACAACGGAATTAACACGATCCATCTGGGATAGTATTACTATAGAAAAGATCATATGAACAGAAAATCAAACCTATTGCGTCTCTCATTTGCTTCCTTTTCATCAATGACCTCTCCAATATACTCGCACACAAAGGTGCCACGAAGAATTGTTTCCCTAGCCCTCACTGCCCATCCCTGCATGCAAAATGGCAAAAGTTGGTAAATTACCACCTGGCCTAGAGATATTACACAACATGTAGCTAGCTTTGTCATAATCAACTAACTTGAGTATTGGATTAGAAATTAACAAAAAAATACTACATATTTTATATAATAATAACTTTCAAGATGGAAATTATCCAACATATGATGTAACCAAACCTGTTTGGAATATCAGTCACATTATCCATTTTTACTGAAAATTCAAACATATATGGATGGTTACCTTTCTTTCTGTTTTAAATATTTCTAACTTCACTTGCACTCCATTTTGCAAAACCCTGTTTCGACAAGCTCTACTGCAGCAGCACCTCTGATTACACTCGTAAACTAGATAACCTTCCTGATGATTTATGAAAGTATTACATGTTATACAGATCACTCTCCATAATATAGCATAAAAATGACAGACTGATTGAAGATTAAGCAAGATCAGACACTCCATGATCCTAAATATAACTGAATAGTCTTCCAAAAACATGGTAGCAAACACAACAATGATATGTTGAGCCAAGAAGATGGTTATTTAGTACATCAGCAAACAGAGCGAATGCAACGAGCTCCACATAAGTAACTATCTACAGGGGGAACAGAAACATGAAAAAATAAGTTGGTTTTCGTAATATGCAATCTCAATTTCAATCATCTTGTGACTCTTGTCATTTATACAAAATGACAGCTGTAAATACATGGTGTGTGTTGTGGAAGTATTATAGCTACATAAATCTAGCGAAAGGTCCTTGTTTATTGCAAGGAAAATCAAAACAAGTCTTTTAGTGAAAACTCCATAACAGCAGTTGACAGGACATAGCTTTATCCAACTCAGGGAAACATCTGATGACAAAGAAACCCAACAATTAAACCTAAAGCCAGAATTATTTTAATTGACATCCAGGATTACAGCAGCATTTTTCCATTTATAATTAACCAGCACAAAGCAAATGCTAGAACGAACTCAAAATGTGTAATGCAAGGAAAGTGCCATGTACCTCCAATACTATTCGACCTCTCTCATCATAGGGAAACCTTCCATTCATGGGCTTTCCATAAATATCTTTAGCATCTTCGTAATCATTGTCAAAAAGATACACATGATCACATGCTTCAGAACAGCACGTCAAATGGGCACAAGCACACCCCAATTGCAAACTCTAGACATGGATAGAATGATTCATTAGTTAGTTTCAAGAGAATGCATATGCATTTAGTAATACCGGAATAGTACTTATATTAGCAATATGAATCACTGGCGTTCTCAAAAAAATAATAGATTCCATTGTAGTATTTGCTTATCATACAGAGAAATAACAATCTGTGGCAGCTAGCTAGTGCAAGGATATGCACATCATTGAATATTGATTATTTAATGTACCAGCTATAATTAAGACCGTCCTTCCAGATTCAAGAACATTAACAGAAGAGGTTGCTTTACTCATCATTCAGGTTCACATAGTAGCACTAATGGCAGAATGTCTTAGTAGACGATAGTCCTAGGGAGCCGAGGTTATTTAACAAACTGCTTTGACAAACTTAACAGCAACTTTCTTTTATTTGCTTTTGAGTAACCATCTATATCTATATCTCTCACGAAAAGCAACATTTTCCAAACGTAAGTGCAGAACAAAAGTTCTGCCTCTCTTGAAGGACAGCATAATCTCTTAGTGAGTACACTTCCCAGTGGACATGAAGGATTGAAGGTAATTCGGTAAGATATAGTAGATACCAACTCATCAAGGAGTAACATCGAAATTAGACAAGGACATGAGACAGAAAAGTTAACTCAAAGATACCTCTGATTCAAGAACAAGGGATTGATCAAGCAATGGCTTTGTAATGTAAGTAAAGCTTTCCCATGGAAAGGAGTACTCAATCATTTGTCC
>NC_026159.1:3436202-3494524 GCF_000512975.1 Sesamum indicum | reverse complement strand
GATTTTCATCCACCACACAAGCTATGGGCACCGACTCCTGTCCAAAACTTATGTCATCACATAAAATAATATTTTTCTCCGAGAGATCCATGGAAAAGTGTCGGGAATCAATAACACAGTGACATTCGTCCATTGTCCATTCTGAGTTCATGAGATGTGATGGAACCGAAGATCTGACCTTAAACGAATAATTCGGTAAGGGTACTAGCAGAGACAAAATTGGTGACCTTACACTTGGTGTGCACCCTTTAGGACAAATAAAACCCTCTTGGTGCCATTCAACTGAAATATTATGCTCACTGCATAGTTTGGCAGCTTTGAGGTACACCCTTTCTGGAAGGATTCCGTACTTAACCTCCAATGAGGCTTGTAGACTTGCCTTACAGCAAGCTGAGCTCGCAATTGATAAAATTTCGGAATTACTTGGCCTTGGTTTTGTTTTTTTAATTTCTGACATCAATATATTTGCAATAGCTGAGCATTGAGAGTCTGCCAATCTACCAAGACTATCAGCCTCAGGCACAGCTGATTGAACCATGATATCCACTGGTCCAATAGAATTTGACGCCTGGATCCGTTTCTTCAAATTTTGCACACTTCTATTCCTAATCTTATATGATGCTGAATTCAAACCCTTTTTAAACCGTGGACGAGTTAGTCTACCTGATTTCAGCTTATGGGCATAAAATTGAATTCCCTTCTTAGTCAGGCGAGGACCAGTGGAATTTTGGCCCATATGAGCAGCTTGATGATGACGGCCAAGATCAGGTAGCAAATCAAATTTTAAGCCACAAAACCTGCAAATATATCTCCTATTAACTGACTGACTGTCAGATTTTGTATGCTCTATAGAAGCTGACTTATCTGGCTCTACTTTCTGCTGTGAACTTCCATCTAACTGTTGAGCAGCACTTGACAACCTTAAACTGGAAGGATGAATTGAGAGCACATGCAACCACAACTCATCTGGATTCCCAAAATGACTGCCACAAGGAATACACTGTAAAAGCATGCATTGCTCAACAAACTGCACATGGTGCCTCTCCTGCACATGAGCTTCCAATACCTTCTTATTAGTAAAAGAGTCCAGGCAGATTGCACAGACATAGCCCCTAAATAGCCATTGAGCTTCTTTCTTATGGCTATCCATCCAGTGTGTTCCAAGTGCTTGGTCATCAAGAAACTTTTCTGAACATATTTTGCACTTGATGACATTTTCTTGATCACTGTCATTAGATGTCTGTACCAATACCGGAATTAATTCTTCAATTGTTGATGAAGCTTGCAAGTTTTGACCATCTCCAAAGCCCCAGAGCTTCTTCAGCCTCTCTTTTTCACTACATACTAATTTCATTAAAAATTCCCCTACTTTAATATCTTTGGAAGCTTCAGCAATGGCCCACTGAAATTGTACTTCCTTAGGTACTGGGTTTCTCAAAGATAATATGCTTTTGAACAGCCTGTAAAAGAGTTCACATGCGTGGTGTAACTGCAATTTTTGCTCCCTTATCTCGCAACTTTTAAGAAGCTCTACGAACACTTCCTTGGACACTATCCTACTCTTGCCATTTCTTGCACGTTTAAGCCAGCTTGGTATATGTTTCTCGCAGTACAGTGAATGCCTCTTTGGACTCTCAAGACAGGGTTCTTCACCACCCTGGGGCCATGAACCTACGCACTGCACCATGTCATTGCTGCCGAGAGCTTGCTGAGGCTGCTCAGGCTTATCATTCATGCTGCTATCTTGTATGATACCTTTTCCCACATCCAACAGTGGATCTACACAGGCAGGAATTTCATCTTCTCTAGTGAGTACAAATTTTGCAGGAGTTTTCTCCGAATACATACTATTTTCATCATGTTTCCGTTTAAGTTTATTAACAGGAGCAATCATTTTTCTTCCATCTTGGGGCCTGTGCTTCTTGCAGAAAGAAAACCCAATTAAGGCTCTATGCTTGCATTTAGTGCCAAGAACCGTGGTACCTCCACACATTGGTGAGTCAACAGGAGCCATTTCAGCTTTTGCAGAATTTCCAACGAAACGAGAGGCCAAATGCACACAGCAGTAGACATCTCCTTCATTAGCATATCTCACACACTGCCTTCCTTTAGCTTCAATAAAAGCCATGCATTGTCGATTATGATTTTCCAATCCTGAAGACTTCTGAGTAATATCGCTCGCAGGAGTCTGGTCCACATCTTTACTCTTCATAACCTCCAAATTTCCAGCCTCAACGACTATATCATTCCATTTATTAGCTACACAACCAGAAGATCCCACTGGGACAGCATCCTCAACGGGACTCTCTTTTTTCAGAGTTTCAGAATCCAGCAATGCAGTGTTTACAACATCATATCCATTAAAAAATGTTGAGTCAGTTTCAACAGGAACAGACTGATGCGAACTAGAGGCATGCGTATCAGCACGGCGAATCTCAAGCTTAGGCCTTTTCCTGGTCATCTGAAGTCCCATGGTCAATGGGCTATCATTCATAGGCTGGTCCGAGCCTACAGCAGTGGATATTGGATGAGAAACTGAGAACCATTTCATAACCTCATGTTTCCAACTCTTCCAATCAGATCCTAGGTCCGCCTGTGCTGCTTCACTCGATAGTAAGCTTACCTCATTCCATAAGATAGAGTCAGCCAATTCCTGGAACGGCAAAGAGATTAAAAGAAGCTAAAGTTGTAAAAATTGGAAATAATTCAATACACTAGGATATGTGTCATCTCATCTACACACTGATCTTATTATTCAGGTATCGAATAAAGCATTTTCTACTCCTAGTTACAATATTCTGAAATTGTCAACAATATTAGGCCCACCCTTGGAAAGAAAATTAAATCCTTAAGAAGAATTGTCATATTTTTGCCAAAACAAGACATATTAAACTAGCATAATTTAGAGTTTGGTTCTCTATCTGCTCCCTTCACTGTTAGAGCATTGCTCCAAAAATGTTTGCAACTACAAGCCCACAGGGTATTTGAGCTTCAAAGAATCTTGTAATACAGGCAGTAAGAAGGTTCAACCATGCTTCACATTAAGAATCCAAGTCCGCAAGTTCCAAAAGAATTTAAACACAATAAAGCAAAGCTGCTCTCTTTAAATTGCATGGAAACCATCAAGATGTTGTTCAATGGTGACAAGAGCCACCACATTTTTAAACATGTTGGCAGTTTTGCGTTGAAAACTGCTGGCATTGGTAGGTTTGGCAGCATTTTTTGCTGGGATACACAAATAGTGACAATTGAAATAGTACAAAGGACATTGTGATTCAAAGTACTTCAACTGACAGAAGAAGAATCTACCCAGATCAAGAAGCAAAATTAGCCTTGCAATTCAGAAATCAGAGGTTTCATTAACTTGTTCCATTGATATTTGATAGTACCAAAAAGAAGAGTCTTTCCTAGATGAAACAAGGATACTCCACAAGTGGCACTCAAAACCAAAAAAGTATGGGCATATCCAGAGTACCTCTTTAAGCATTTCTATGCATTCAGCACTATTGGCATCCTGACATCGTTGCTTCCAAGAATGCATTGACTGGTGAAGCCAATCTGAAGTTAGGCAGCGCTGCAGAATCATCTGCGAAATAAACAATCAGGGCTAACATCAGTATTGGCTTAAAAAAACCAGGAAAACAATTAGACACGATCAAGATGTTCGATGAACTTCAATGAAGGTTTTATAACATAACATCAAAATGGAGGGAGATATTACATCTTGAAGTTTCAAAAGCATCCTCCCAAGATCAGAATAATCTTTACAGCGGGAAGCCTCCATTGCAAAATCCTTCAAAACCATCACTTCACGAGCAGTCTCCACCAAAGCCTAGATTTCAACAAGAAGTTCTTAATGAGACATTAATAATAATCAACACAACTCAAATTGACATGTACATTCATTTGCATCAAAATATACATGCATGTCAAAAACATATAAAAAAGACATAAATACATTAATGGATTGACTCAAAAGCAAACCTCGCGGTTCAATTGATCAAGAATATTTAGCATGCTCACAGCAAGCTTCTGAATGATAAAGCGACGAGCAAGAGTCAAATCTTTCACCATCTTCACACCAACTTTGTGCGTCTTATATGCAATAGGCTGCGGAAATTCATTGATTGGACGAACTAGTAGCACATCTGCCCAAGAATAATTTCTCGTTCGGGGAAAAAATATCACAAGATATTGTTTCCTGTCATGAGTTGGCTTTGCTTTTAAAGTTGGTAATGGCCAGTCAGCCCTTGCACATCTGATCCCTGATTGCCACTTCCCTCTCCACTACAAGTGTAAAACATAATTATCAGCAGTTACTTCTTGGGGATAACATAGGCCTGTCTGGCCTGCACCCACTTGCATAAAATATTACCTTGCTCTGTATGACACTTTATCACACCAAGTATAGTATGAAATAATTCCAGAGCTGATGAAAGTTCCTTTTGCATCTTAAAAAACTGACAGGCTGTCTGTGTGATACATTTCAACATCGTGCACTTCACACTGTTGTCTCACATTTCCTAGCATTTTGTGCGTTTTTCTCTATTTGTTTTATTTTTTGCAAACCCTCATCATATCCATATATAATAGTGTATACTCCCTCTCATATGTTCAACTTAGAATATTGGCGCCAGAAATTAAGAAGAGCCAATAAATCAAGATGATGACATTAATACTGAATAAAAATCACAAGGTATTATCAATGTGGCAGATGGAATTTGTGAAGTCAAAAGAAACACAGTAGCATATACCTTTACCCAAACTGCTTGAGGCTCATCTCTTTCTAGGCCTTTGATCTCGGAATGGGATGAACCCTCTTGGCTGTTGTTTGGCAGTCCACTTTCAATTGTACCCAAGACTAAGTGAGAACCTTCTAATGCAAGACCAGCTTCTGCAAAATGATCCCTTTTGTCTAAGTTGTCATCTTCAGAATCATGGGAGTAACAAGACAGATTTTGACCATCAACATCAAATTCATAGTATGTATCCCCATTAGAGCCGCCTTCTGAAGCAGGGAAACCATCACAAATAAATTGACCTCCCTCCTCTCTTACTTCATGAGACTCTCCAATATCAAGTGTCAAGTCGTCAACTTTGAGATCAGTCCTAACTTGTTCAGCATCTTGAACGCAATCAGATTTTTCATCGTGTTTAAAAGCTGTTTCTGATCCCTGTTCAGGACAATCAGATTCGCGAGCATGACGAGCACCAGAACATGCAAGGACTTCCATAATTCAACACTTAAAGTTTAATGCCAACTTATGTGTGCATAGCATAAGTTGAGCAAAACTAAATCTGCAGCCCACCGGGAAATCACTAGTGTCAGAAAGAAAGAAAAAGGACCTATGAAGCAGCACCCAAGAAAAAAGAAACTAGAATTTCAGCTAGACTACTTACAGTACTTACAAAATACGAACGAGAGATTGGTTTTCATTGATTTTTATCAGATAAGAAAGCAGTGTCATAAGTTCCCACATACATAAGATTAACCGGAATGTGAAAATGAAGTGAAAACAAATTCAATGTTTAGCAGAAAAAGGCGTGACAATATATGCAACAATTATGCTTCATATATGATTCTTTTCTCCCTTCACATAAAGAACGTAACACCCTGATAACAGCAGTTTTCTTGAAAATAAATGGAGAACAGAACAAAATTTAAGACTAAATGTGCAAAGTGATCATAGCCAAACCCAAATTATGCTTCTACAAACTAAATTTACAACGCGAATATGACTTATCCAAAACTAGAACAAAAATAACATTATGAATCATCTGCCATTTTAATTAACTGCGATCACATCCTACTTGTAAAATCGCAATGTAAAAGAAGGAAAAAAAAAGTGCAAAGGTCTAGTGTTCCAAACTCTATTTGATTGTATTTTTTCCAAAGAATAATTACCAATTTTTCTCCTCTTCCGCAGACATCATTAAAGAACACTAATCATCACAAACATATATATATAATCATTTTGTATATATTTATCTTTATACATATTTAAATTATAATAAATTAAAATCATATTTCTTTACATCTTCTAATTGTTACCTAATAATAACAACATACAACAGTTTAAATGTTTTAACGTGACACCATTACACCAGACGAGAACTTACATAAAGAGACATCTGTATCAGAAAATGTCCACCCCAAAAGTTACCAAACATACTTCACGTTCCCAAAATCATTTTCCACAATTCCACAAAACAGAACCAAATAAACCACAAAGTTTGAATTTATAGTATCTTTAGAAAAAATTCATCTGCTTAATGTTACACAAACTGCAATGCACCCCTATTAAAATTTAAAATATTGAGGCCAAGCAACAGAAGAAGTAGAAATATGGATTGAATCAAACCCACTGGATAGACTACTTGGCTGTAAGAAATAGAATCAAATGAAGGGTTATTAGCAGTAAACATCTAAAAAGTCCTTCAATTGCATTTGTTGAAGAAATATGTTCAACTACAAATTCAATTTCTTTGTTCATATGATCATATTAATACTAAGATTAGTTCAATTTGGTAGAGTGGGGTCAAAGTTAGAGACTTCTTTCCTTCTCCCTTTTTTCTTTTTTTTTTTTTTTTGGTGGATGAGGTGTAACAGAATTAGTTTTTGTCCACAGCAACATTCCGTTCCCATAGGGATACCAAAATTTGAACGTGATCTCGTAATAATATAAACCGTACAATAAAACAAGCTTCACATTAATCTAAATCATACAACAAACAACCTTAATTTTCTGCTATACCACTCAGTTTCATTCCCCTATGGTCTCCTTTTTCTTCTCTGTTCTCCCACACCACAAACAAACCTCAAACATGTGTAATTGACACCAAACAACTACTTTTAGCATATTTTAAAGAGAACCTGTGATAATTTCTGGAAACTCGTTCCTTTGATCTACGAGTAAAACAGTTATTTTGCTAAGAACTTGAACAAAATTCTATAAAGAAAAAGGTTAAAAACAATTTAAGATCAGCTCCCTGATCAATGAAGTTTGCATAGTTATGAAACATTGAAGCTGATAATTTGATGATATTACTTGTTGCTCTCTCAAGTCATAAAGACAACTAAAAATAAAGTAGGGATCAAAATTATCAGAAGGGATCTTCAAAAAGTAGAAAATTTTTTAAAATTACAGTCAAAACAGTATGTAACCAGAAATAATTCCATCAGATAAATTGCTAGATTAATTCAAATTCAAAATAAATAAAAAGTGGAGATCCCATTTAAACTTTTCCAAATATGTCATATTAGCCATTAATATCGCACAGCATTCGTGCTCGTCCAACTCATTAGATTAAATATACTACGAACTAACACCATACATCATACACGGCAACTATTCACGCACATGCGCCACTACAAGGAAAAATAATTATTCAATAAAAGATATAGAAAAGAAAAACTCAACCACGTTCATCTTGAAAAGAGACAAGAAACCCAGATAGTCTTGCCCACTTTACCTCAGAAAAGATTGTTCTTTTCAATTGAGATTCAAGAAATTACACACAGAGAGACTATAGTCAGTGTAGACCACGCTAGACAGACATAAAAACCCCATGTCAGAAAATTACGATCAATAGAGAAGGACAGCAATCCCTTGTGTCAAAAATATTAACAATCAATGCATGCCCTGTATAGGGCTTCCAAGTCCCCCCAACAGGATGACAACCCTTCAACTTAAATCACCCTAATTCAAAGTGAAAAATTAAAACCCTAGCTAAATTGGGGGACAAAAAAGAATGTAAAAATTTACTTAAAACCACAAACAAAAACGCAAAGTGGGTCCAAATCTCAAAAACCCAAAATAAATACGAAACATTGAAGTTACAATCAATGGCAACAAAAAATCTTCACAAGAAACCAATTAAAAGAAGAAATTGATTCAAGTGATTTATCCTCATCCATGTGAGTTTTGTTATTTAATTGGGGCGTAGGAACAAAAGCCCTTGTAGCTAGGTCATGGCTGTGCTAAGCCAATGCTGCCATGAAACATGTCACATAAGATAAATAGATAGATACACATGTATGTATGTATGTATGTATAACAAAAGGGAACATGGCTAAGGGCAAAATTACAGAGAGTAGACAAGAAATTGTTGGTATAATGTACCTTAACAACTGTGGATCACCATTAATTTTTGCAGGGTTGATTTTGGGTAAAATTTTGGTGGTGTTAATTTGTGAAATTTTTGACTAGGAATTTGTTAAAACTGCTACGGGGGAAATATATAATTTTTAGATGTGGATGGTGTGTGTGAGTGACCAGATTTTTGTTGTAGCTGGGGAATATGGAAAAGAAAGTGGGTTATGTGTTGTATGTATGTATGTAACAGGTCCAATTGACTGAAAAAAACACCCAAAAAACAGAAAAATTAAAGTGAAATTGGATGAGTGCGAATGGGGAAGATTGGGGGGGGGGGGGGGGGGGTAGGGTACGATGAAATTGGTAGGGTGGAATTGAAATTATTAGCAGGGTGGGGGAGAGAGATGGATCGGGAAAAACCTTTCTAGGGAAAAATGAAGGCACGGTGGGACTTGTAACGTGGCCTGGGGTTATATTTGTAATTCTTCTAGTTTTTGGGTATTTATGGTAATTTTCAAAATTTGGTGGTGTACTACTTCAGTTGCCTCGATGTGCGTTCTGGAAGTGCGAATCGTAATTGTGTAGGAAGGTGGGCGGACGAGTCGTGGACTATCCACATCCCGCCTTACCAATTAGGATATACTCTAAATTTTCTCTTTACTTTGTGAAGAATTATTTTATATTTGCAGCATTTAAATTTTAAATTATGGTTGTGGACACAAAACGGGCAGCAACTTCTTTCTTAATTTTCCTTTTTTTAACATGAAATAACTTTGGTAATTTTCTAGAAATTCTTATAAATTATTTGAATGAAATAAAACGATATCTTTAAATTGTATTATTTTTAGACACAGTCCATTTAATCTAAAATAAATGAATTTGTCCCTTTGTTTGCACAGAGAGTCCCCTATGATATTCTAGACAACTTATTAATTATTATTTCATGATGGAATTATAATAGCCCATGTAAAAGTCGTGACAAATAAATAATCACGTAAATCTTGATAAGGTTCGTAATTTTTTATCTCTATTTTATTGGGATATTTTTTAATACTTGTATTGATTATTTAAAATCGCAATTAATTTTCTTCCGACTAATTAATAAGAGAATTGATTGCCCAACAAAGTGTCGAAAGGATCAAATTCTAGGCCTTGTAGTTTTACATGGTAATGGAGATAGGCGAATTCAGAAGGAAAAAAATAACCAAGAGATTGAGGGAGTTTTGACTGGAAAGAGTCTGCAAAGCCGCATCCATACGCTACTCCTTTCAAGTTCCAACTTCCGACACCACTATTTTCTCTCGGACTTTATTATTGAGATATACACATAAATCGGGTTAAATAAAATTTAGAGATAATTACATTTTTTTTTAAGATTTAGTGTAAGTATACGTAACTTTTTATAATTTTAAAAATTATATTTAATATTATTAAAGTTTATATTCGTCTAATAAATAGGCCTTTCTGTTAATAAGATTTATCGAGTTTTTTTATATTAAGAAAAAGGTCAGATGAAAATTGATATTTTCCCTCGATTGATTTATTATAAATCAAATAATTTTTATAATTTTTTTTCTGACTAAACTACCGTTATACTATGGTGATGTACTTCTCACATTTGTTAACGTGTGAACATTTTTATAAAGATAATTTGATTATAAAAAGATTCATTTGATGTGCAATAGATCAGTAAGTTAATCAGGATATATATGAGTTTATATCTTGCTTCTTTGTTAATATAAGAAAATTTAGTGAATTTTAACTAAATGGGGACTTATTTATTAGACATAAGCAAAATTCAAGGGTATTAAATAAAAAATTTTAAACCACATAAAATTTACGTGTAATTATATTAAATACTATCCCTAAAATTTACCGTCCAATAAAATAGATAAAAGGGCTAAAAACCCTTCTAAATAAATAGTGCCTCCATATAGTGCGACTTGTATTATATTTTTATCAACATTTTATCATGGGCTCATGTAAAAAGAAGTGAGAATTGAATTAGGAGGGATTGGACTGGTTATTCAACCCAATCGCTCAATGTAAACATGGCCTAACTCCTAAGTAGACAAGATTATAAGAGGACAAAATACAAAGGTTGTAAGGTACAAAAGTAGTACTTGGATAAAGAGGGTTGGTATGTATAAATACTAGTCGTCGTTGCATGCAGTCTCCATAAGCATATAAACAAAAAAACTGTGATGTGAGAGGAAGAGAAAAAATGTATGGTAATTAAAAGTGATCAAATAATAAATATATATATCTATATATTTACCCATTCGACTTGAATGGGAGTCGGGTCAGTACGATCTTGTTAAGAAAAAGCACGGATCTTAGTTATTTTTTATATTATTAAGAAGTTTTGGGATATTTATACAAATATTGGATATTATTATGTAGCCCCTCATCATACACCAATTTATCTGTGAAGTTTTTGTTATTTGAGGAGCGTTTATGTGTAGTGTTGCCTGGATTTCTCTCCCAGTTTCGAACTAATAAGAATAAAATAGATAATAAGTTATACTTTTACTTATTTGAACAGATTTAATTAGTATTCAGCTAAAATTAACAAAGGATCTTAAAAACTCTTACAATTTAATTTTTGAGAGGAAAAACTCTTATATTTCAGAAGACACGTAATTTAAATTTAAAAAATTTAACTTTAAAGATAAGTTTTCCCGAAAGAAATAGAGGATTATAAGAGTGAAAATTCGTATTTTGACAATTTGAATATTTTTATTTGTTAGGGCATATAAGATAAAGTTTGAAATATAGAGCAGTACATTATTTTATTTTGATGATTTTTTTCTAAATAAGATAGTCAAAGTGTGAATAGAATAGAAAAATACATCATTAATTAAACTATTTTAAAAAATAACAAATACATTATTAATGTATGTGATTGCAATTACAAATTTCTCATGCACAATGGTATTTGAGTCGTTTCAATTTATTATTATTTTTTTAAATGAAAAGTCATTTCAATTTTGATGAAAATAAATATTGAAATTGAGTGTTATTTACGTTTCTCCAAATACAAAGGGAGTAATAACTAATAAGTCCTTTTTCTATTTAATATTTAATGAGAGTGTTTGTGCTTTTACCCATAAGCAGGGCTAAAACGCAATTATTCAAAAGTTTATGGGTGAGTTTGTTGAAATGAAGATTTGGCGGGGTGATTAGAGAAAAGCGAAACAAATATACCCGCCAAAACGTGAAGAGAGCCCTTCTCGGCGCTCAAAATCTGTCTCGAGTAGGAAGTAAAATTCCAAAATCTTCCGGGGACTTTTGTATTTACCTCATGCCGACTACGGAGGAAGCTCATCTCAGCCGCAGCTTTCGCCGGAAAACCCCGTCAGTTCCTTCCGCCTCCCCCCGCACCGCCATATGCTCTTCTTTCTTGAAACAAGTACAGATTTCTTCCTACTTTTTCTCTTGTTTTTGTTATCGCGATGGTTTAGACATATATTCACTCACCTTTAATGGTGGTCTTCTACAGGTTCTCTTGCACGATTGGTGGCTGATCAAAGCCGACGCGGATTCTGATGGCAAACGATTAGGCGTCGGTGGTTTCACTTCCAAAGAGTAAAGTTTTCACTTCTCTTTCTATTTTGTGGTATGTTTATTTGGTTGTGCTATTCATCTAACAAGAAAAGAATAAGGTCACGAAGCTTAAAAAGTTAAACTGAGGATTGGTTTTTTTTCTCGAGCATTTAGAAAGTATAATCTTCGAAATGTGAGAATATGGATGTTGATTGTACTTTTGGTTCATTGAAATAGTTATTTACATCTGAAGAAACTATTGTCCTTTATGTTTGCTTTAGAGAGAAGGATTGATTATCTGAAATGACTTTAGCATTTAGTGGATTTAAATTCATTGATAATGAGTGCAATAATAGTTCAAAATCGTTGCTGGAGGATTTGAAATGTGTTGCAGCTCAATATCCAAATTAGCAGAATGCATTTGTCATGAAGGATTTGAAATGCTTAGTTCTGAACTCTTGCAATTCAACACACTGTAATTTTTACTATGGAATGGTAGACCTGGAACTTAGGTGTAGGTAACAAAACTTCTAAAACGCTTTCCCGTAAGGTTTACTATATTGGCTAGGTTGACAAGCCCAAAACACTAAGTCAAAAAAGTAAATTTGAAATGCATTCTTGATGATTGTCTTTCTGCAGAATCATTCTCCAAAAACCCTACCATTGATCAATACAGTTTTTAATTGTCAAGTACACAATAGATGATATGCAGATTTATCATTTAATGGGGCACTTCATGCTAAATTTGCAATATTCAGAATCTTGCCTTACTTTGTATGCCAACCTTAACTGTTCACTTTGGAAGCATCCTGTCACATTCATTTCTTATCTGGTTAATAGTGGACTGTCGCTATCAAATTCATGTATGTTGCAATGCTTTTCTGTTTATCCTTCACTAGTTATTGCTTTATCTTGCACACTGGGTTTTCTGACTTCAGTAATGCAGGAGCCACGGTATAAGAAGTTTCTCCTCTGCTCCCATAGTCCACAGATATGATGCTGTTACTCTTAAGACAGTTGATGGCATGACAATTATGATTCACGGACAAATCAATAGGTCTCGTACGCTCGAGAATGGCTTCTCTAAGGAGGTATTTGACATTGATTTATTTTTTTCCGTTCCTTATTGAAGGCTCTGAAGTGAGGGTGGATTCTCGCACAATTTCCTCCCTATGACGTCCTCACCCACTGATTCCTCCCGTGACTATTTATGTAGCGGTTCTATTTCTTTATAGGTCTGCGATGATTTTGTGATTGGGTTTCCGTATTACTGGGAAGAATTTGCTGCTCTATCTGCTGATGAAGAACCAGCTGCGTATTCTGTTTCAAAAGGGATTTTTAATTCTGATGCAAGTAAAACGCCCATGCCCAGAGATAATGGAAGAAATATGTTTGATGATATACTACAACAAAGTGTTGGTGTTGGTTTTCCATGCAGTGAAACACCAAGTGGAGATGAAGAAAGTTCTTATGAACCTTCCTTGAATCATAAGAAAAGACAGGTTGGACCGGGGTGGAGGGTTAACATTAATGTAATAGATGTAGAAAATAGTGGTCCTCTGACTAGAAGTAGAACCCGATTACTGAATAAGTAGGACTGGATGTAGATAATTATGTAAAACAAAATGTTAAGAGAACTACTTGTTGATTCTGAGATGATGAAGTTAATTACAAATGCTTGGGAAGTAAGTCCTCAGAGAATGTTGTACAAATCCAGTCCTTTCTACATTTCTTTGTTGGTAAACAAAGGAGTCCTCAAAATTGCTGGATAGATGAGGATGTTTCTGTTACCCCATTAAGTTTTTTTAAGTGGAATGATCAATTACATGATTACATTTGTATGTAAATTAACATCATCACCTTAAATAATGATAAGTGAGTACAATAATAGTGGAAAATAATGCCAGCTTGATAAACTGCTTATGGATGCAAAAAATGCGACAGAACTTAAAAACTTGTGCAGCGATCAAGAATCCCTGTCTACTGATGGTGCCATTGCAGCAGTGTATGGCCAAAATCAGTTGTTACCGTTGGTCGTGGCTAAAGATTAGCAGGAAGATGGTAGCTGGTGGCCTCACTAGAAAACTACATCTGTAAAATTACTGACTATATCGTGTACAAATTTTCTGTAAACTTCTGTGTTTCCCCCCTTCACTTGACTCTCATATACAACATTATCTGCAAAAATGCATCGTCATCTTGACTAATTTATAAGCTTTTCCTTGTTGTCATTGGATGAGTTTATCGTGGCAGGGTGGTGCAGTTGGGGTTGGGGTGGGGACAGTGGTAGAAGGCAGAGATGCCTTTTTGCACCTGCATATCATTGGCCTTCACTCTCTTGTCCAAATGCCTTTGGAAAATTCCCTTTTTCTGTCTACATTTGTGGGGCATTCCTCCACGCCTCTCCCAAACTACCAATGCCCCATTCTCTCTACTTTCTACTACACATTCACCACACACACTTCCCATCACCATCACTTAAAATCTCCACTCAAATTTGATTTGTATCTTGTATTTCATTTAAGTTCATAGATTCACATAACTTATATGCTCCCAGAGAGAAATTTTAATTTATGTGTGAGCCTCGAGGCGCAATGCTCTGTCCTCAACACAGACATCATCTGCAGTCACTGGCGGACAAGAAAAAGAAAAGATTCTGATCCATTTCCCGAATTTTAAGCTTTTAAATACGAAAGAAACACTTCGGACGTGACTGTTGTGACTTTCTGCTGCTTCTTAGAAAAATCGTGTAGTCTTCTCAACATCTAACGCCGAAGAGCAGCTGTATGTATGCATGAATGGCCCATATCACCCTTCTACTGTAACTTACTCATTTGTAATTATTTGCATAAAAATTCCAGTAAAGCATGCGCCTCTCTCTGCAAACCTGACATCCACCTATTACATATGTATCTGGATTGCTGTAAAAACATAAGCTAGACATATCACAATTGCTGTCTCTTTTTCGAAAATAAAGCTATGAATTTATAAGCTTGATTCTGATTAAAACCAGAACCTCTTCTCTTTTTTTGGGAAAAAGGGTCTTATTTGTCATCAATCAACAAACATTGATGTCTGTATTTGATTTTCTTGAAACTGATATGTACAGCAGCAACTGTGTCCTGATGTCATTGGTTTTGTAGCTGAAAATCTATCAACCTAATCAGAGTAGCAAGGAATCCTGGTCGATGTTTATGAGTAAACAATGCAAGGATGCCGTTTTTTCTTGTACTAATACAACTAAAGAATAGGACGCAGCTCGATTATTGATGACATCGCAAAGTATGTCTGTCAGTTTGATTAGAAAAATGGGGCGCTTCACTCACCTTACTCCCAACACACATTATTTATAATGCAAAACTTTTCACTATATAGTACTTTTGAGTTTGACATTGGGAAGAAAACATTTTTATTGGAATACCAATTTTGTATAAATTTACATAAAAAGATAAAACAGAAGTTTCTTGGAAATATGGTAAATAAAAAAAAATTAAACAAAAAGGATACTATATGACAGGTCGGGTTGTGATTGTTGGTTTTTATCCGTATGGTGGAATGAATCCAAAATCGTAGTTTAATTCCATCTTCTTCTTGATAATGTTGAATCTCTTGGCAGAGACAGAATTTGAATCCATATTCAGCTGATCAATATATGGCACTTGCTCTTACTATTTTATATATACTAGTAATTTGTGGCACACTCTGTCTGTGCATTTTTTATAAATGATATTTACAATACAAAATTTATAGAATTTTATTATTTAATTAAGTATATATAATATAAAAAATTAATATTAAATTTATAGAAAAAGGACAAAAAATGAATGGTTTTTTTTTTTTTTAAAAAAGAAAGGAATAACTATTGAAAGAGAATGGGAAAGTGAAAAGTTAAATGGGTGGGTAAAAAAATTAATAAATAAATTGTGTAATATTTACTTCATGCGCTATACGAAATTGTTCCAATAGTTGAAAAAATTAAAAAGGAGAATAAATTAATTGATAATTAGCAATGAATTTCGTAAGAGATAAGAATTTTAAATTATTGTAATTTCAAAAGGAACTTTAGAATTAAAATATTTCTTCACAATGATTAGAAAAGAATTTTAATGTTGCAAAACTTCATAGTTGATCTTGTCAAAAAAATTAAAAAAGGTCCACCAGACCCAAAAGATTATTAATAAATATTTCGTTATTAAAGTATCAACAAAATCAACAATAAGAAAATTCGATGAAAATCAATAATGAGCTAATTATTAATAAATATTTTTATTACTAAATTTATTGTTAACATAAATTAACAACGTTAACGAATTCTATTATTATGTGAGGAATTTGTATTGTTAATGATATTATTTCTTGTAGTGACACTTTACTCACTTCAATAAATATCACACAAACACATACACAGAGACACGTATGTAAGACTCATTAATTCTTACAAAGTCACATAATATTCAAAAAATATATATAGCTTAAAATATAGACTAAAGTAATTTAATTAATTTGGTCTTATTACTTTTCAAAAGAGATCACTGAACCTTGAGATTGAAAGAGAAGGAGAAACTGCAGGAGTCATAAGCAATCAAGAATCAACATGAAGCACAACTATTTTAGACCGCATAACAAATTTGTACCAATTATTCGAGTAACAAAACCACACACTTATGACTTTTAATTAATAAGGTAGTTTTGATTAATCGGGCACGTTTGCAGCTGTAAAAAGACAGCTTTTTTAATGAGTCGGTCTACATGACGACAAAAAGAGAGGCCTGATCCTAAGGACCTAACCACAATAATCAATCCTTTTCTTTTGTATCGGTTCTTGAAAAGGTCAAGCCCCTCTCCCATTTTTTATTACCTGATTCTATGACAAACGTAAGTCTCTTGGATGCTCTACGACAATCTGGGTATCTCCTATTTCTCTTTATATTGTTCTTTTTCTTACAAATTTTCAATCAGAGATTTAGACAAGAGAAACCCCACAAAAATTTCATTCCTTTCAAGCATCCAATGTTTCCTTTTTAGCCTCAACTTTCAGCCCTTTTTAGGTGACAATGCTATTTTCTTCCACCCTCTAATTGTCCTCTTCATTCTCCTTGTAGAGACATTCCCATTTCGATTTATGCCCATGATTTGTTATTCTTGGATGAACATATTTGGAGAAGCTTATTATGCACAAGGCGCTTGCAAAGAGACAAAACAAACTGCAATAATATTTTTTTCCTTTGAATATCACAAGATTCTTGATTATGATCAAGACCACATTTGAAATTTCGATCCCTTCAATAAAATGTTTTGAGGTTTCTATGAAAAAGCAGCACTCCAAGATTGAAGGGCAATTGAGTCAAAACAAAAACTGTTCTTGTAATAAACTTGATGATATGCCATTATATAATCTCTCAAGCCTCGACTTTCCCGTACTTTTTACCATTACCTTTTTCACTTTCACTTTTGTGTTGACCTCAAAATTCCTAACTTCTTTCAGTAGACTTCTAACCTTTTTTTTTCCTCTTGGATGAATTTCAGTAGCCTAAGTCTAATTGTATATTCATCATATATTCCCAATAGTTTATGGCATAGAATCTTTTGTTATCCACCCTGGCTCTCTATCTTTGATCCACCAACTGTGTCAGAATTACTGAGATTTTTCTCAACACTTGCTCTAAATAAAGAAAAGCATACTGAATATTTTGGAGCTAAATATTTGGAAACTATTATCTTTTTGTGGGAAAACAATGAGATATCATAACTATTTTTTCTATATTTAGTTGATTGCTTTCTAATTACAGATAACCACACTAGAATCCAATTATGAAAAAACATGGTCTATGACTATGAGGTCTTTAATACTACAGGGGTTTAGCCAAGAATTGTAGGCTTTCTAGCAGTATATATTTGGCAGCAAGGGACAAAGGGGTAGAGGGACGGCCACCAACTCCCACTTACAACCCAACAATTGAAAGGAATGTGGGGAATGGAGCTCACTCTTCATTTCTTGTCACTAAAATCTTTTCTCCTCTGGTTGTGATTATTAATAGTAACAATAGAAACTGATTTTTCATAGTATTCTCACAGCCACCATTTTTCCCTCCTTGCTGCTGTTTTGCCACCTTTTGTAGGGCATCTACTTTTGTTCACTTTGACATTATTAGTCGGAGACTTTCTTCCTTCAATTCAACAAAAGGAAAAGCCTACACAATCTGTGTTTGATAGCTTTTTACTTCTTTTAACACCAAAAGTCCCACATTGCCTAAAAGCCATAGTTACAGAAGCAGATTTTGAGGGCGTGAGGATGGGAGCTTTTCTTTAAGAAAGGAGAGACCTTGGAGTCAAAAGGGCGCCTTTGCTTAGCCATTTTTCACTTGTGCACCTGACCATCTGTTGTGTTCAGACTTGAGATTAGCATTAAAAGGGTGACAAAAATGCTAGAAGACAATTGGGGGTTTTGACTGGAGCAGACGTTTTCCGGGGCCCTTTCTGGGCATTCTTGCTTTTTATGTTGTAAAAATCATATCTTGGTGCGTATTTTTTCAGAACTGACCTTGTTAGTGGTAATGATTCTTCTTGCTGTCTTTTCTTGGTTGTTTTAGCATTCTGCGGTTTAATGGTGCTTGTTGAAATGTAATAATGTTGTTGTTCGTCTGATTTGCAGAGATGGGTTTAGAAGGGTTTAGCAGCAGTAAATGGCCGGGGCTGGGTAGACACAAGCGTTCAAAGAGGTAGCTTTAGTGCTGTAACATTTTCTTTTGCTTGCAGTTTTAGTATTTTTTAGCTAAATGAGTGCGTGGGAACAGAGAGATTTCTGTATGGGTTAGAGGGCTAGGAGGAAAAGGACTTTGGAACCATGCTTTACTGTCCTCTGCAAGTCGAGAGTGAATAAGACTAGCGTGTTTATGACTTCCATCTATGTGAACCACATTTCTCTTCCGAGAGTTTATTTTGGCTTGCATTTACAAACCTTTGAAGAATCTGTGGACGGAAGGAGTTGGTGGAAGAGCCAGAGTATGTGATCTGTGTGAAATCTTGAGCCTGGGATCCAAGTTTTTATGAGTTTCTATTATCTGCTTATTCCTCAAGTTCAGATTGCTGATTATTTGTTATAAAATCATTTATAAGATAAATCTGCTAGTGGAAGATAAATGTTGTTTAGTTTTTTCGTAAAAGTGAAATAGAGATTTTGCTGGCAAGTATATTATGTTCAATTTCATGCTCTCCTTAAAGAATTGTTCCTTTGCAGCTTTCCAGATACCAGAAGATCTGAGGAAAATAACTTGATTCAATCTACTGAAGCAGCTCATCAACAGAAGTTGGTAAGATACCTTATTGTGGCCTTCTGCTCTTGTGATTTAAGTTAACAGGATTTCTAGATCTTAGACTCTTAAAAGAGCCGAAATCATCAACTTTCTGTGTGAAACCATGTCGAATACGCTTTCAGAATCCCTTTTCAATTACTGGAATCTGAAAGGACGTATTTCACATGGAAAGGAATCAACTAGTGTGATAAAGTTTGATGATGAATGTTGATTTCTCTCCTGCCAGGCTATGGGTCACTTAAATGTTTGTACCAACAGCAAGAAAAAGCAATCATCAAATGCTGAAATCCAACATTCTTTGAGGCAAGAGGTATTGCAGAATGTTGTATTACAAGCTTCTGCAAATAGCCTAATTTCAGACATTAGTTATACAAACTGTAATACAAGATATGGGCTAATATGTCTTGTTTCTCTCAAGTAGATCAGTTTTATCACGAGTATCGGTTACAAATAACTTATTTTCATCACCTGTGCAGATATTGCTGCTTGAAAAGAGACTACAGGACCAAGTTTCTGTTCGCTGTGCTCTAGAGAAGGCACTTGGTTATGGGGCTTCCTCCCATGATATCACAAATGAAGCCACAATTCCTAAGGTGGCAGTCTCGTTTACAAGATTATCTTATCTGTACATTTCTATGTTAAGTTTTTTTTAACTGTTTTTGTTTGGTTGAGTGTTCATATGGTACGGTTCACTTTTTGTTAACTATGCTGTGCATGTATTTTCACTGCTATTGCTCTGCATGTGCCTCCTTGAGGTTAGGTGTGTATCTTATAATCTGGAGTATTAACATAGTCTTTTTATCGTTTCACTAACAATTTCTCTTAACTATTTCCAGCCCGCAACAGAACTCATTAAAGAAATTGCGGTATTGGAGCTAGAAGTTGGGCATTTGGAACAGTATCTACTTTCACTCTACAGGAAGGCATTTGATCAACAAATCTGTTCTTTATCTCCTTCGAAGAAGGATGAAATACTTAAATGTCCCTTAGCAACACCAAGGAGAAGGCGGCTCGATTTTTCAAGATCAGATATTACATCAGCAAGGGAATCGGCACCTGAAGCTGAAACTCAGACACTGTCAAATTCAAGGAAGGAAGCTAATGGTCCATCTGAAGAGAAGCTTGTAGACTCTGGTGTTCAGAGGTCTCAGTCTTCGCTTTCTCAACGTTCTGCTTTGGCTAACAGGACCTCTCCTCCAGAGGAGGCCTTGGGCAAGGCTGTGCGTGCATGTCATTCTCAACCGTTGTCCATGATGGAGGTACCTCAAACTTTATCACTTAATAGCACAGACTGCATTAAGTCGGTTTTAGATTTTTAATCTTAAATTTTAGTGGCTTACCAAAGCTTTGGTGCTCTTACAGTACGCACAGAACTCTTCTTCAAATGTGATCAGTCTGGCAGAGCATCTTGGGACCTGTATTTCGGATCATATTCCCGAAACACCAAACAAGCTTTCCGAAGATATGGTGAAGTGCATGAGCAATATCTACTGCAAGCTTGCTGATCCGCCATTGGCACATGTTGGCCTCTCGTCTCCGACGTCATCTTTGTCATCTATAAGCGCATTTTCTCCAAAAGATCAATGTGACCTGTGGAGTCCAGGATTCAGACACGATTCTTCTTTTGATGTTCGGTTGGATAATCCTTTTCATGTTGAAGGACTGAAAGATTTCAGTGGGCCTTACAGCACAATGATTGAAGTATCTAGCATATACAGAGATAGTCAGAAGTTGGGTGATATTGAATGCTTGTTACAAACTTTCAGGTGAGCATTCAAATGATGCACATATGCTTGATTAGTCCTAACAACCTAAGCTGGTTAGTAGTCACTGACTTCACATTTTACAGGTCCCTTATTTCTCGATTGGAAGAGATAGACCCGAGAAAGATGACACATGAAGAGAAGTTAGCCTTCTGGATCAATGTGCACAATGCTTTAGTCATGCATGTAAGGATCTATATCAAGCAACTTTACAACACTTTGATGTTACTAACCATTTCCATCATGAGTTGACATTATGATTTTTGTGTAAACAGGCATTTTTGGCATATGGTATCCCACAGAACAATATGAAGCGAATGTTTCTACTACTTAAGGTGAATGAAAGAATCAGCTTCTCCATATAATTGAAGATAGGTCCAAAAATCTAGTCTAACCCTTCTGTTTACCCAGGCTGCCTACAATGTTGGAGGTCAAATAATAAGTGCAGATGTCATACAGACTTCAATCTTGGGATGCCGAATGTCTCGTCCAGCACAGGTACGTCATGGCATGTTACATAAATAGATCCTATTGTATCTATGCTATCAGTTACATGTATCTGTCAAAGAATTTCTTTTTAACTTTTATTTGACAAAGCTGTGCTGATTATATTACCTCCATGTTTAGTGGCTTAGATTGCTACTTTCTTCAAAAACAAAATTTAAAGCTGGTGATGATCGACAAGCATATGGGATTGGACGTCCGGAGCCCCTTCTGCACTTTGCACTTTCAGCTGGGAGCCATTCTGATCCCGCGGTATTAATCCACCCCTTTTTCTATGCAAGCCTCGTTCTTTATATTCTACATTAAATTTTTTTGAGCATGGACATAGCTGCTGCATCGTTGCAGAAAATATTTTAAGATGTTTTTTTTTAACTCAAAGATATGTTAGCAAGCCAAAGAACAGAGTCCAGTGAGACTACATTTTCTAACTTTTGTGATCTGAACAAGTTTGTGTTTCTTCTGTCCTCAGGTCCGCATTTACACGCCTAAAAGGGTTTTTCAAGAGCTAGAAGCAGCAAAAGAGGATTACATTCGAGCAACCTTTGGTGTTCGTAAGGATCATAAAATCCTTCTACCAAAGACAGTCGATTCCTTCGCCAAGGATTCAGGTCTATGTCATGCTGGCATAATGGAGATGATCCAACAATCTCTGCCCGACTCTCACAAGAAAAGCATCAAGAAATGCCAGCAGGTGAAGAATCGCAAAAACATCGAATGGGTTCCCCACAATTTTTCTTTCAGATATCTTATACTGAAAGAGCTGGTGAAGTAAATACGGCCTTGGTTCACAGCAAGCAACTAACCTCATTTTCCTTACTTCTTTCTCAAACAATTTTTCTTTATTACATTCGATTCGTCGATGAAGAGGTTGAGACTTACCCTCTAGTTGTAAAGCAATAGAATTGGAGCTTCAAGACATAGCTTACTGTGGTTTGGGGGTGTGATTTTGTAATCTATCAAGAAACAAACGACTTTGCATCTCAGGGCTCTCTGTATATATATCTGGTCTACATTTTTAATCTGTCAAACTAATCTCAGTCAGTCAGCAGGGCATGCAGTCCATCCATACACTCTGTTTTGCTTGGGGTATCTTTCAGATTTTTATATCCCCATCAATATGCTGCAAATCATCATCACCTTATTAAAGAACAAATTTCAAGAAAATGCAATTGAAGTCTGAACCCCTTTTGTTTATTGCACTCCTTTCACTTCTGACTTAGTTTTTAAGTCCAACAACACTAGTTTGTAATTACGCAGACACACGATGCTACTTGTGCGGCAATCGCCTCGAAGACCAAATTCGAAGCTTGAAATTGAAGCAAATTTCAAGATTCCAAAAATTGAAGAAAAAGAAAAAAAAGATAAAAAAAAACCAACAGTCCTCATACTCCAAATTAAGTAGTAGCAAGAAATATGGATCGAAGATGAAAATATTACTTAGTTGAGCAAAATCATATCTAGTACCATTACATTCTAGTAAGGTTTCTCTCCGACAATATTTCCAGGGGGATTATAGAAGCAAATTGTGAGACTAGATTGATCCTTGGCGCATCCAGCCTGGGCGCATCCCAACTCCACCGACTGCTTCCACACCACCTGAGTGTACACCCCGCACCTGTGATCCGGCGCACACGAGTTGTCCTGGTAGTTATAGAACTTCTTCTCCGCGACCCACGTCTCGACCGCCGTGCGGGGCGTGACCCTGAAACCCCCGGCCCACAGCTGATTCCCGCCGTATTTGCCGTTGGCCAAGTTCGCAAAACTGCAGTTGTGTTTGTCTCTCTGGAGCCTCACCAATAGGCTGGCGGATTTGGCCAGCGGCTGGCTCCACTGGAGAGGGCCCACCCCCACCTCGGCTCTTGCTTGGTTGTGCGCTTCCAGGTACTCTTTGGAGTCGTTGCCGGCTGGGCCTGGCGGCGGCGGTGGTGGTGCAGGTTGAGCTGAACATTGGCATGTGAGTAGCAGTAGAGAAGCAGTAAATGCGAACAAGATGTTTACCATTTTGTGTCGTGTTTTTGGTTGGAAAAAAATGTATGTCTAAAATGTGAAAAGGGTGGGAATGATATATAGACGTCTTGTGATGTGTAATTGTGTTGTGGGTGTTTTATCGTTAGGCAAAGTAAGCACATATTAAGACCATATATATGTTTATTATAACTTAATTATGTAATTAGGACAGATTTGTCAGAATAATTTGGAACAATTAACTTTGAGTAAATAATAATAATAATAATTGAAGAGGGAGAGGCAGAGGGAGAGGAGGTAGTGCAGTGCAGGTGGGCGTGGTGGTGAGTTTGTGAGAGAAGAGCGATGAAGAATGTGTGTGAGTTGGGAGAGGGAGGGACATGAGACATGTGATGTGAGATAGGGTTATTGTTGCACACGTGATCCCTTCCCTTCACTTGTTTAGATATTAGTGCCACATCACAATAATTCACATCACTAGTTTCCGACTTACTATCAATATTAAAATGAAAATCCGACTCCCTACCCTTCGTCCCAATCAATAATCATGCATGCATCTTGGTCCATCAGAAACACGACTATGCGCCCTATTTCCAGTTATTGCACAACACCCAAACTCTTAAGGACAGCACAAATGGACAATGTTTATGTATGTAATTCAGGTTTGCAGGTACATGTCCATCAACACCATCTGTCTCTGTCTCTGTCCATTGTAAAATACAACTCAAGTTATTCACAGCCCAACTTTGATATCTTTCCTCCAGTAAATCGCGCCACATGTATAAGATTTTCTTTTTCTTTTTTTTTTTAAAAAATAATACTAATGATACCTAAGGAATCAATCTCAAACTCCAATGAAATTGTCTAGCTCCATTGATCAAAGGGCTCAAGAACAATCAAGATAAATTATTATGCCAAACTGCACAAACACCAAGCAGCAAACGACCACCTCCGACTCATTTGTTGACAGATTTCAGCTAGTCTAGGCCCACTTTCAGAAACTTGTTGAGAAAAATCAAACTACTCCAAGCCCATATTTGTTTTCAGTTGGTGGCCCAATTAATTTAGCTAACACGTCACCAATATTTTTCACCTCAAATTACAGATTAAACTAGAGACGCATTAGCAGGGAAGAAAACAGCAACCGAAATTCTGGGATAAAGCTAGGCTAGCCTAAAGCACCCATAGTATCATTATCACTATACAAACCAAAACTATGAAAGCCCAACAACATACATGCATGTGACTAAACAAGGAAGAATGGGAAAGGTTGCTATAACACATGGAATGCTAGCTTGCATATGACATGCTTAGTTGATATGGGAAATGTAGAGTTTTGGCATTCAGAATTTACCAACAAGTTTGATCTTCCGCGGCATAGTTAATCATTCTGCTGATCTAAACACTTGATCATGGATCATGTTACAAATTGTCAAGCAACATCTTCCAAATTGCACAACTCCACCTTTTATTTTCCTCCTACTACCATGCATTTTACATCAATTACAATATAGAGCTAGCTTTTACGATTTGTCCATTCCAACGTCTCTTCTTTCTAATGAAATGTTTTTTAAAAAACAAATCTCTAAAATTAATCCGAGTACGCTCGGTTAAACCACATCACAAACTGCATTATTTCTATTATTATCATTATTACTCTTTAAAATAAATAATCATAAATACAAATATCACTTATCGACAAGGTTGCATGCGGTCACCAGCTAACAATGTACAATAAAATTGAACATTTTATGAACTTCATTATATATTATAATTAAATATAAGTAAGTTTGACAAAAGTTTCAGATAAATTAAGAGTACACTATAATGAGTTCCCCTAAAAATTACCATAATTACAAATATTTCTTTGTTATTTGAAAAATTACAAATACTTCCTAAAATTAATAGTTGTCTTATTTGTTAGATGATCGTTAATTTTAAGGGGTAATTATAATTTCTCAAAAAAATGAGGAGTTGTTTTTAACTAAGACAAATTTAAAAAAACCCTTCGTAATATACCCATAATTGAATACCACTCCTGTAAAAAATAATTAAAACAACGAATTAAGACACATGGAGCTGAAGAAGAATATGAGGCACCCAGTGTAGGCTTAAAATAGAAAGAAATTAAGGGAGAATTGAGGAAGAAAATAAAATCACATGCATCCTTCCTAGCCAGCTAGCTTGTACGTTGAAACAGAAAGATTGATAAATGGACAGGCACAGCCAATCCGCACTATGATGGGATGTAGGTAGCTAGGGCTAGCGGCTGCAACAGCGCGCATGCAGATAGGTTCAATCTTAGGATTCTATCTTTTTCTTAAATTGTTTGTCTGAAAACGCAGAACGAGTGGCGGACAATGAAAGCATAGTAGTCAAGAGATATATATATCTCCGTATGTATGGTGCGCTGCGTGCCCACTAAAACATGAAGAAGAAGACTGTTACCTCCGCACAGGGGCCGGGTTATTCAGGATTTTATCATCCATCTACATAATTATTATGGTGTTGGCTTTGTCCCCTGCACTACACATCACATCATGTACGTATTTCATGACATGTTGGTATACTTGAAGATTTTTTTGGCCCTATTATATATACCAATCATTATATTATCGATCATCATCGTGTTATGAGATAATTAATATATTATATATATATATCTAATTTGTATAATAAAAAATTCAATTAATTGATGAATGGTATTTTACATATATCTTACTTAATTGTTAAGTTTAAAAGTATTATCTGTCTCTAGCTATCTTTTTAATCTAATTACTAAATCATTGTCAAAGGTAGCTTTAATAATATCTTAAGCAATAAGAAATGATGGAAAAAGCACTGATTTAAAAAGTAATTTTATATAATTAAAGTACAGTTCTTGCATATATATGTAAACAATATTGGAAGAAACACGGTAGATAAGACTTTGTGAGTTGTGTAAACAAGTGGGATTGAACTATTCAGATTTCATTTCAGGGAATTCAAAATCAGCACTATAAATTCCGAACCTAGTTTTAATTTGAGGAATTAGATGTGCTATTAATATAATATATATTAGAGTAGCGGCCGGAACATGCATGGACCAAGAACAACTTTTGCTCTCCTCAACCTATAATTAAGCAAATAAAATAAATAATAATTTATGGTTTGACTATTGAAGACCCACTATATGCGTGTGTTGTGTGTATGGCACTTAGAATGGAAGAGGTCCATTCTTGGCCGAATACAACTTTTATATAAATATCTATTTGATGATTCGTGCTTGAATTCAGATATGTTATACATGAAAATTTGGATGATCTATAAATTTGGGTTTTTCATTAGGTGAATGTTTTTATATCCTAAATTAATGTTTAATTCTTGAGATAATTATATTTACACAGCTTATCTATTGGAGAGTTTAAAAAGAAACAAGAATGGGTAAAGGCTCTTGGAAATTTCAAAGTAATAACAATGGTAAAAGTCAATTATTATGAAAATAGAGCAATAAAAATATAGCAGGCGCATTGGATTCTGGCAGTTGGCACCCGGCATGTCTATGATGTGCAGTCGAATTTCACATACAGGCCAGCCTAATTTGAGGGGGAGGGGGGACCTCACAAGGACTGGGCGGCCCTTTAATATCCTAATGCCAACTGAACTATGGGTTAGCGTAGCTAGCAATCACCGGCCGTCCTCCACAATTGCAATTCACCCTATCATCAACTCATGGATTATAAATTAGCATGAAGGGTTTGACTGTTTGGAGTGATGATGAGTAGGTAATTACACAAAAATGTTGTTGTTGTCTTGGCATCAACACCTACGTATCAATGTATGTATGATCAATCATTTAATCTAATTGGGTGGATGGATGGAATTGGAAAGGAATCATCATTGTGTTTTGGGGGTTGTAGCAACCAGCCCCATCACTCATAACCATGCCTATGCCACTGTGCCTCCTCTCATTACAGCTGTTAAACAATATATAGTCTGTGTTTCTGACGGGACCATTTTATATATACACACATCATCTCTCTCTCCCAAACACACACACACTATCCTCCAAGCCGGGAAACCCAATTATGTTGCCTGCTTCTTTAACAACTTTTCCCTTGTTTTATTTGCTTCCTCCCGCCTTCCAATCCATTACCATATTTGAACATTTTAATATATTATTTTATTCTTAATAAAATAACAAATTCAACATCAATTACATTATTATTCGTAAATAACAATAAAATATTCATAGGTTGGACTTATAATAATCAAGGATTCATTTATAATAGATAATTACTTAGCTTTTTGTATTTGGAAGATAGGAGGGCGATGGGAAAAAAGGGAAAGTGGATGATATTGTTGAGGAAGAGTGACATTTTGGTGACGTTGATTCCGTTTTAATCTTTGATGATCAGCGGAAAACCCTTTTGTTGTTTTATGGTTTACATTGTCCTGGCATTCATAAATGTCTTTTTTATCTTGAGAGTAGCGTACGCACCAAACAAAGTATGATAACCATCAAGCAACCGCATATGCATCTGCATCTTATCTTCTTTCTTGGAAATTACACTCAATATCATGTTTTAATTATTAATTATCACGAAAGCCAGTTATCTCATGATCAAGCCATGATATATATAGGCATGATTAATGGGTAAGCCAGCCACCCAAGTGTATACTTATTTACTTGCTTACAATCAACACTCATCTCCCACTGCCACAAAATTGTAATCCCAATATCAAAAAGAAGAATAAATGCCCATTTTAACCACCCACTAATTTTTCTTTTCTCATTTTTCCAAGTCATGATCATCATCAGAGAGTAGCTCCGCTAATTTAATTACCTCAACTCGTTTTACACTATATTTACAAAAATCAAATTTCCGTTTCCGAGAATGCCCCTAATTAACTACTCGGGTATTGCACTCAACCTCGCCGTGATCTTCCCTCTTCCGCCGCTCTTTCTCCTCCCCCCCGATCCAGTCTCTCCTACGTTGCCGCCGGCCTTTCTGGATTGCTTCACACCATTTTCTCCTGGAAACACCAGTATATTCCGGCGACACCCGCATTTGTCACCACAATTTCCGCCGCTCTTAGTCAAAGCGGAGCTGGCTTTAACAGCCAATGCGGCCATCTCTTCAGCCTGAAGCCGGTGCTTCAACCGGCTCAACGGCAGCGCGAAGTAGAGCTGACCAGGCTGAAGCTCCTCGTCATCACTGACCGCGGACACGACGTCATCGAAATCCATCTCATCGGAGTTGCATATGAAACAAGCGGGATTCTTCTGTAGAACGTAAGAAACCTTGACAGGATAAGGAAACTCCTGTAATCTTCCATCATCTAGTATCAACTTAGCCGTAGCAACAGAGGTCGAATCGCAGGAGCTGCATATTCCCATCTTCTCTTCAAATCCCTTGAGCCGTTGTTGTGTTGGACGAACGTGAGAGAGAGAGAGGAGATGTGGGGTTGAAGAGAATATGTGCGGTGCGGGGGCGTATATATATATATATGTATATGCGTGGGAGTGTAGGGGGAGGGGGGGTGATATGGGGAATTGAACCAGGAGGACACGTCAGCAAGGGGGAAATGAATAAAGAATGGAGGAAGGAGAAAGGTGTTTTATGGATTTGGATCAGTGGGCACAGCTGCCAGCCTGTAAACCTCTGGGTGACAGCAAGAGTACTATTCTGACCCACTTTTTGGCATGAAATTACGAGACAGGGACCGGCCCCGCCTCTCCCCCTTTCGTTGTCTTTTTCTTTTTCATTCGTGGTTTTTACTGCCTCTGGGCCACTACGTAGTGTAAACACATATATCACCCAAACTAGACTTATTAGTGTGAATGAAGATTTAAACATAAGTGCTATGGGCTATATGCGCTTTTAGCCTTTTAGTATTACATACATGGTGGGGCATTTTATACGCGGCATGCCTTTTTTCTATACAAAGCTATAAGTTATTGAGTGGTGAGATTCACAAGTAGCTCCTGAAACAGATTTTGGGAATAGTTGGGCATCACGTCTATAAGCGTGTGTTTATGGAAAATTTTGGGGACACGCTTTTTGTTGTTACGAGTTTATGGTAGTAGTAGTATTGGAGAGAGACACTATATACATATATATATAGCTAAGAATATTGTTGTAGAGTTTGGTACACGACAATTTTGGTTCTCCACTATGACATGCGTGTTTCAAGTAATTTCAACTATTACCAAAATATATATGTTGTGATTCGGGGAAAAAGTTTAGTAGAATAAAAAGGAAAACATACATACATATATATATATTAAATTAAATGAGAAAATAATGAGTATGTAATTATGAAGATAGACATCGAAACCGTTATGTTTTAATTTTGTTCTAATAAATTATGTACAGTAGGGTTTGTTTGAGAATGTGGAATGCATGTCTCATTATTTGAGAAAAATAAAAAAAGCAAAAGAAAACAAGGAATTGTTAAAAGAGGAGGGTGGTGATTGTATGCATCATAGAAAGTTGAAGATGGTGCATGATATCTGTTGTGGAATTCACGTGACCCTGGTGTATGGCTTCCAAAACCCACCTTTCTCTTCAATTCACCCACCTATGTATGGACCATCGCCTGCCTTGTTAACCGCATCAATCACCATCTATTCTTTCCTTTATTTTTATTTAATTTATAGTCTCTAAAATAATAATTCATCCATCAATCATACATTAATTATATATATTGAAAATGTAATATATATAAAAAGATATGCAATTACCACCATGTTGAAGACATTAGACAAAATATATATTTGTAATTGGACTTGGTTACTCCCTGAAATTGAAATTGAACGTTTAATTAAAGGTGAGAATGTGCAGTGATTTAATTGACGGTTGGATTGTCAAATAAGATAAGGTGGGGGGGAGGGAAATGGACCACAGCCCCGACTACCCATTGCCCAATGCTAGCTACAAACACACACACATATATATATATGGTGATGATGATCAATGCAGACTATAATAATAATAATAATTTATATTAGAATTTATAAATGATGATGTGGAGGAATAGGATAGATTTATGGGCGAGGTTGTGAGAAAAGCAGATGGAGGGATAAGGAAACGTGGCAAGTGATGGAGGGGGCAAAGGGGGTTTTGTAGCTGAGTCTGAGCGAGCTGCAGAACATGCACAAAGACACGTATAAAAAGAAACTCATAGCAGCCTTCCCAACCTCGTCTACCCCATTACCCTTCTTTTCTTTCTTTTTTCACATTCACTTCCCAATTACCATATATACAAATTTTTATGTACGTCTACGTCGTCATTATTAATTTATGATATAATTGGTGTGATAAAATTTTATCAGATTAAATAAACAAATCAAAGTCTCATTATGTGAATATATTCTTATTTTTCAAACTAGTATCGCTCTACTAATTTCGTAATATATAATATGTTTTACTTGTTAAAAATAATTATGATGTATGTAATTATTAATTTGTTCATATTTTTCATCAATTTGAGACATGGATCATAAACAACATGATTGATCTCAACTTAAACAATTTTCACTCGTAGAAAAGAAATTTGGCAAAATGTTTTTTAACTTGTTGAGCAAAATTTGTTTTGATACCACAATTATGACTGGTGATGCTTTTAGGTTCATAAAACTCAAAATCACGTCTTTTTAGTTCCAAAAAATATGATTTGACCCAAAATTCAGCACCTTTTTAATCCCAAAACCACAACGCATGTGACTTTTTAGTACTAAAAATATGCGATTATAAGTTTTATGAGACTAAAAACAACACCTACCATAGTTGTACCAAAATAAGTTCTAATCTTATTTTATGAGATTAAAAAAGCATTTTGTCAGAAAAAAGAGGTTAAATAATGAATCTGTTTCTTAGTTACAAGTGTATATATATATAATTAAACATAAAGCAGGTTGGAATATATATATGTATTTGCTAAAATTAATTACTTTGTAATATATATGTATATAATAACTTATAACGAAGAGAATATTATGTTATTGGGGAGGGGGATGATGTAATTAAGTTTGCGCAAGTTGCAACGTAATTAAAACCAAGTCTTGGTTATTGCAGTGAGTGGTCTCTAAGAATCTTTATGAATATGAATGATTAGCTGTAATGCTGCCCTTTTCCCCAACCTTTTCTCATATCTTTTAAATAATATATATAGTCAGCGTCTGCGTACCGGCGACCACTCACTCCTAATTAGCTTTAAATTCAAACAAACTCTCATCACTCCTTCCATCCAATCATCATCTAATTTACTTTCATTCCCCCCATCCTCGAACCTTCCTTCACATGCCCTGTGCCCTACATTTACATTCACTTGCTCACCGACTTAGACTTAGAGTTGATCTAGCCATCATTTGAAATATGATATGCTAAAGCGTGATCCAAATGAGTATTAATGATAATTGATTTGCATACACGAATCATAATCTAGCTAAGGTGGTCATTAGTTAAAACTCTATGAAATTTAAGTCAGTTAAGATTTGATGTAAAAGAAGTTACATGATGAGCTCTCCTTACAAAATGCGATCTGATAGTAATAAATGCATACCTGTAAAATGGATTTATGTGTCAGAATAATTACAATTCATGTGTCAAAAGAACAGTGCTAAATCAATGTCTATTTAAATGGGTTGCGGGTTAGATGTGACCCGACCCTATTTATTTTCAAAGATTGTTTTTCTTATCTATTATTATTATAAATATATATTGTTCAACACAAGATGACAATGGGGAGTGATGCAGCGCACGTGTGTTGATTTGAGCTGTCAATCTCAATTCAGAGACAATAGAGTGCACGTACATGCATGCATGATTGCTTCAGCTCTAATTAATGAAGCTTTGCTACTGCTACTGCTACATGTATTTTGTATTTATTTATTTATCAGATTAATAATATTTATTTATTAGATCAATATAATATTTGTTCTGGCATCTTCGAATTGGACCACCACCACCTCCTCCAAGAATATTAATTAACAAACAACAAAAAATTGTGTAAATATATAGCAATTTTATAAGCCGGAGAATCTCCAACATAAGTCGTGAAATTGGGAATTCAAGAATCCAAACCTGAATTGGATATTCTTGGCTAAATTGAATGAAATAATACTGCTGGTAATGAGAGGAGTAGCTGGTCTCAGCAGGGTTACCAACCGGCAACACGACGTCGGACTATCCACCATGACCTATACATTAAATTCCTACTCAGATTCTCTTTTCTTTTCTACTGTACACACACACACACCCACACGCTTTCTGCTTTCTGGGCCTGAAAGAATTTTCATCTTTTCTAGTGTCTTCAGAAATATATAAAATGTTTGAGGAGCTGGGATTTGATCCAGGCCCAATTCCTACACAACCTATTCGTTTCGAAGCTCGCCAGTTGCCACTTGCCAATACGAACCCTTGGGCCCAGCACATGTCCAAATGGGCCGACTGCCCCCACAACATAAGGATCAATCTTCCTGATGAACTGAATCACTGTGATTCCGACATATTTCTTTTGCCAAGTATGATGACCATCATGGCCTCGCTTATTACATACAAATTTGAGTGGAATCAACTCCTTATATATGTACACTTGCAAGACTACAACGAACAATACTACAATTGTATTGTCTAAGCAGCAAAATCTTATTGGGATTTCCCATTTAATTTCTACATATGCATAATCGCAGGATTTGTACATAGATGGACTACACAGAAGGAAGGAGCCACAGATTGAAGAGGGAGGAGGATAAGGACAGAAACCACGACAAGAAGGCCATAGCAGCAGAGAGTTGGTATCTGGTGCATAACTTTCCGATGCAGAAGCCTTCAGAAGCAAGCAAAAGACTGCTCACGCTAGCCGTTGAGCAAGATGCAGCTAGCGACAGAAACGAGAGGACCTATCAAAGAATACACCAACTGTTAATTTGTTATTGTTCTGTAACTATAAGTGATGCGACGAATGGCAAATATATATGTAGGGCAAAGATAAAATGTGTGTAGATGTCTTTACCCAGTCTCCGAGGACGACAATTGAAAGTATTCCACGTTGACGAGATGGACGTCTAATGAAAACCGAGAACACATCCACCACAGCCAGAGTTAAGCTCCATGGGATTACCAATCCCATAATTGTTACCAAGAAGCTGCAAGTAGAAAGGTTCGGCCCAAATAATTACAGAACAGAACACCTACATTTTGCAGTTGATTTCTTGCAAGAAAAACAACAGTATAATGGAAAACAAATGTTCCTAAGATAACAATTCAATCAACAACTCAGGCATCTACATTAACTACAAATGACTGCAGCAAACAGTAACTAATATTTAATCATGTTGATGGCAGTTCATTTATGAATGAGAACCGAATGCCTAATGATGCTAAAGTTTCAGTTAAGTAGAATTACAGACAGATCAACTCACTGATTGTGTGTGTTTGTGTGCGCGCGCGCATCAAGATGAATTCTTTCTTGCTTATGTACATGACCACAGATATAAGGACAAAGATTGATGTAAAATGGTCCTGTTCTTGCACCCTTTTTCCAAAAATATGGAAACTGATTCAAGCAACAGTCATTTCTGAGAGCACTGAAAAGTGACTGCAGAAACTTAAAGCCATGTTCCCCTCAATAAATTGCATAGACACTGAGGCACATGCGCACCACCTCACTGCCCCTTCAAAGTCCTAAAATTCTCAAATTTTGTCCGACTCCTTTCATTCCCAACTATTTCTGATTTCTTAAGAATACCCCTTAAAAAACAATAATAAAATGATAGCTGTCCACCAGTTATATCCATACCGACAAAAACCAGAAATTAGAATAAAAAGTTTCTTGTAAATTATAAGTTCGCAGCCTCCCTCACTATTCTCATCCCACAAATCCTGTGATCTTTCCAGTCATCACTTCAACTCATATAATATGAACGCGTACGTATCAGCAAGAGATTGTAAAACAAACTTCCAATTCATAACAGAGGAAATCACCATATTCATAAACAGAGAATCAATTCACACATGATCACTACAAATAATCAAGAAGAAACAGAATTCTGAATTACCAGAAGGCAGTGTAACTGTAGAATTCAACATCCAAACACATGAAAAGCAACGAACCAACAGCAAATATAGCCTGTCCCAATCTCAAAGCCAAGCTTCCACTCGTCCCAAGCGCTCCTGGCAATTCTTCCATATCATCCGCACATAAGGCTCTCTCCTTCCGTCAATTTCTTCTGCAGATGCAATTCTTGTATATCTATCGTGGTGATCACACAGCTTCTTCATAGCCATTTAATTCTCTCCCCAGCCCATGCCACGTTTCTCATCCAAAGATGAAAAGGGCGAACAAACAGAGAAAGTAAAGGAAAACCGGAGTAAATTTTCTTCCGGGATTTGAAGGGAATTTGGTTTCTTACTCGGGGTCGGGGCTGTGCAGTGGAATGGAAAGTTATAGTTTGTGGAAAGGAAGAGGAAACGGTGGAGATTGGTTACGCAGGAAATCAGTTGGTGGGAAAGAAGACTTTTCCCTGTCCCTTTCCTTTTCTTCTAAATAATAATAATAATATTGAATAATGTCCATTTGATTTTCGCTTTTCCACTTTAATTTTCCAATTTGTTTATACATTCCCTCAACTTATTTATCTCTTCCATCCATGGTGGAATTAAATTATCTGAAGCTAAGAATTTTAAATTTATTAAATAATGTATAAAGTACCATAAATTTTAAATTAATAATAGTCATTATCAATCCAAAGAGCACCGCACATCATGTTGTGTTCAGTGCGCCTCCGGCATCCCCTTGAAAATTCAGAGGATCGAGTGTCATCTTAACTGATTGCGCTCATAACTGCATCAAATCTTTAAAGTGAACAAATACTCTTGTCAATGGGACAACGCAGGCAAGAAAAGTTGACGAAATTGATTTGTAACCTTGAAAACTGTATCTGAAAATTATTAAGTGTATCCGCAGTTTAATCATGTATCAAATTATTTAACATTTAAGAACTCTAAACTTTGCGATATATAAATCTTGAATAGTTTAATAGTCATTTTAAATGACATTGTCAATTATTACAATCATGAATTGAATTATTAAACTAGGAAATGCTTGTTGTGTGGAAACTAATATCATCACCAAGCGTAGAAGATAAACATTTGAATGTTATTTCGAGATCATTGTAGTATTATGACTTGCATAATATTATCAATTGGTGCACTTGATGTAGACCACATCAATAATAATTTCAATCAGGCTTGTCACATTTTGTTTTTAATCATATAATATATGGTATAGATCTTGTTCATGTCCCGGGTCCTATATATTCTCGTATATTCTAATATTGACATATTAAACAGCTTACCACCAACCAATTTAAGTCTTCAATCAAATTTAGTTAAAAGTTTGGTGAATGGTTACTAAAATAATAAATAAAGTATATATCCTCTGAACTAATAGAAAATAAGTAAAATCCTATGGGAAAACAGCTTATTATTTGAATAAATTCTATCTTTGGAGTAAGTGCCTCGTGGTCTAGGTGCAATACAAATAATGTCAATTTGCAACTTAAATAATAAATATTGAAACAAACATATTGTGCCAAATTAAGGTCTCAATTCTTGAAGTTTTTGTATCAGCGGCCCGAATCAAAATCATAAATTATCTTAAAAAAATATTTAATTAAAAAAACAGAGAAATTTTAAAATTTATACTCTACTTTAACCTGTCGTTTACTTGATATGAATTAAAACATCACACTCAATATTAATCAATTGTGTGAAGATTGTACAAGACCTCGAGGTCGCGTCGCTATCTCACTAGGTCGCATTGTCATCTCACCAGGTCATCGCCATCTCACCAAGTCATCGCCGTCTCACCAGATCATAACTTGCGACCTGATGATCTGTTTTTATCTTTTTCTGTACAGTTTAGCTATTTTGTCATTTTTTATAATTTGTTAGGATTTTTGATTATTTCATAAATTTGGTTTGTTAGCAATCAGTTAATTAGATTCCTTCTTGTTGAATTTATACAAGTTTCTCATTGTATTTCCTTGATGATGAATGATTATTAATCTTTCACCGTACTATTTTGAGAATGGAGATGTTTTCTTCTCCCTTGAATTTTAAATTTCTACAAATTAATTAATAACTGTTAATTATGCGATAGTTAAATAATACAAAAATATTATTGATCGTCCAAATTGGAAAAATCGAATAAAGCATCATCGTGATAATGATAAAAATAAAAATAGAATAAATGGAAATGTCGTGAGATGAGCGGTGGGAATTACATGGGAGCACACATTTGATCTCCACCATAGCTTTTTGATTTGGCAGGCTATATTCCCTATTATATAAAAACAATAATTTTCAAATATATATATATATATGTACATGTTCTTATGCCGTCTTACTATTCTCAGATTCCTTTCAATAATATTGACATTTAATTCCTAGTGATGGCCCCCCACCTTACCTCACCTCACAATCCCATATTTATGCCTTTTAGGTTGTGCCCATAAATTTATCAAAGCTTCGTAAATTGAACTTATATTCATACACAACATTTTTAAATTGCCATATGATTCCATAAGTTTTATAGTTGTGTCGGTATGATGTGTGTCTGAATTTAGCAAGTTTATCGAGGTTTAATCCAAATAAAAAAAAAATTAATATGTTTATGTATGTTTGGAATCTTAATTGTAACGTGATTTATAAGGTCGAAAAATTATAAAAACCACAAAGAGAAGTTCTCGATTATAATATTTCAATACTTAAAAGGAAAGAAGAAACGGCCCCAAAGTTTTTGAGATACTTTTTGCAATGATTTTATTAATAATAATAAAAGGGGTAAATGGTGCAAGTAGAAAAGAATACGACTTTTATGACATAAAAGTTATTCCATGGTACTACTTATTAGTATTATTTATTCCGTATACGCATTAATATTCCATGCTACAAAATACCTAAGAAAAGATGTATAAGTATTATCTATTGGTTTCAAAATTTTATTATGCTTTATGAATTAATTTGAAATTCTCTAATAATATAATTTTTTTGAATTTATTTGGAAATTTTAAATTTTAATTTTTTTCCTTTTGTCTGTAGTTAGTATCCTGTGCCAAAGCATGGAAGAATTGTATCGTTTAAAAAGTAATAAATAAATTAAAATTATAGTAATTAATAAGTATAAAAATAAAAAAAGTAGATTGACTACCAAAGTAAGCAGGATTTTGTGGTAAAAATAAATAAATAGAAAGTATAAATATTTCAAAGTTTAAAATAAAATGAATAATTCAAAATTAAAACTAAAATAATCATGAAATATAAAAAGTATATTTAGTATAAAAAATGAATTTTAAATATTTTATATAAAAACAAATAAATCTTACACTTTAACTAAAAATAGAATTCCAAAGAGGGTATGCAAATATGACGCTTACTTAGCAGTATCTATATTTCTGTTTTATTACATATAGAGTTAAATCATATTTTTGTTGAATAGTAAACATTAAATGTTTTAATATAAAATAATTAAAATGTATATTTTTGTTTTAAATTTAAGTTTATGAAGAACAAATAGCGGACACGCAGTCTTTTTGGATGAATGTGTTTTCCATATCCACCACAGAAATCGCAAGTGCCCAAAGCTGTTTCCTATCCTGGGGCCGCCATACCATTACATCTTTTCTTGTGATGTCTGTACTGTTAAACTGTCACGGAAAAGTAAATTTGGGTGTCTTCTTTCCTTCTTATTCTGGTCGATGATGATAAAGGGTTCTGATCTTTTGTACAAGTGTTTTTGGAGTTTAATGTTGATAATCAGATGCTTTCCAAGGTGCCCGGTAATCTCCCACCTCATGTGAATATCAACCTCATTCGAAAGTATTTGAATTCAGGAAATTTAGCACGCGCTCGCCAATTGTTCGATGGAATATCTCAACCAGATGTGCGGTCATGGACAGTCTTGATTTCAGCTTATACCAAGAATGGTTGGTGTAAAGAAGCAATCGAACTTTACACTAATATAAAAAACAGCGGAAAGATATGTCCTGATAAGCTCGCTCTTTTAGCAGTAACCAAGGCTTGTGCAACTTCAAGGGACTTGGCAAAGGCCAAAGAAATTCATTCTGATGTCTTGAGGTACAGGTTTAGCTCGGATTTGCTTCTAGGGAATGCTCTGATTGACATGTATGGGAAATGTAAGTACATTGAGGGTGCAGAAAGGGTTTTTGCGGATTTGAGGATAAGGGATGTGATTACTTGGACGTCCTTTTGTTCTTGTTATGTTAACTGTGGGCTTCCGGATGAGGCTCTTCGGGTTTTTCGTGAGATGGGATTGAGTAGAATTAGGCCTAATCCAGTGACATTGTCGTCTGTGCTCCCTGCTTGCTCGGCTTTGAAGTGTTTAAATCTGGGTAGAGAGATTCATGGTTATGGTATTAAGAATAGGATGGGTGAGAATGTTTTTGTGAATAGTGCTCTGGTGGATATGTATTCTAATTGCTCGAGCATAAAGCATGCAGAATTAGTGTTTTATAGCATGCCACAGCCTGATGTTGTGTCATGGAATGTGATCATATCAGCATATTTTTCGAATGGTGAATGCTGGAAGGCGCTTAATAAATTTCAAGAAATGAGAAATCAAGGGGTTAAGTTGGATATTGTTTCCTGGAACTCTGTCATTTCTGGGTGTGTTGATAATGGAAAAGCACAAGAAGCAATGGAGTTATTTAGACAATTGCAGCAGGTAGGAGGCAGACCTAATCAAATCACGATTACAAGTGTATTAACTGCTTGTACTTTTTTAGAATGTTGGAGGGAAGGAAAGGGCATTCATGCATATATATTCAGACATAGTTTTATGAAGGATGTGGCAGCCAGTACTGCTCTAGTGTTAATATATGCCAAGAGTGGTGACTTAAAAATGTCCAACCGAGTTTTTAATATGATGTCATTGAAAGACACTGTTGCATGGAACACAATAATCATTGCTAACTCAATGCATGGAAGAGGAGAGGAGGCTTTATTGCTATTCAATGAAATGGTGGCCTCAGGGGTGAAACCAAACTCTGTTACTTTTACTGCCGTCCTGTCAGGTTGCAGCCACTCGCAGATGGTAGATAAGGGGCTCTCAATTTTTCATTCAATGAGTAAGGATCATAAAGTTGAACCAGATCCAGAGCACTACTCTTGCATGGTTGACGTTCTTAGCCGTGGTGGTCGCTTAGAAGAGGCATATAACTTCATCCAAAAAATGCCCGTAGAACCAAGTGCAGCTGCATGGGGAGCTTTGCTTGGAGCATGTCGGATATATAAGAATGTAGATCTAGGACGAATTGCTGCAAACCGTCTACTTGAGATTGAACCAGACAACCCCGGAAATTATGTTCTACTTTTTAACATCCTTGTTACTGCCAAACTGTGGGGAGAAGCCTCAGATACTAGAAAACTGATGAGAGACAGAGGAATTAGAAAACTTCCTGGTTGCAGTTGGGTTTGGGTGAAGAATAGAGTGCATACATTTGTTGTTGGTGATAAAAATAATCATCAGAGCAATGACATTTATAAATTTTTGGATGAAATACGCAGAAAAATGAAATTAGCTGGATGCTACCCAGATACAGAATTTGTGCTGCAAGACTTGGATGGTGAGGAGCAGGAGGATAGTTTGTGCAATCATAGTGAGAAGTTGGCTGTTGCTTTCGGGATACTCAATTTGAAAGGTGAATCATCCATTCGGGTCTTTAAGAACTTGAGGATATGTGGTGATTGTCATAATACCATCAAGTTCATATCAAATTTTGTAGGAATGCAAATCATTGTTAGAGATTCTTTAAGGTTTCACCATTTTACACACGGAACATGTTCCTGTGGAGATTTTTGGTGAAGCCTGCAAGTGCATTTCATTGATATGAGCAAATTGTCGGGATTTTTGAAGACCCAGTCCAGTGAATAACAACAAAATGCTATGCGCTTTCTTCAAAGAGAAATAATCTTTTGGAGCTCCTTTCCCAAACGATTGCGCACACAACATTTTCCCAGTTGCTTTAATTGATTATCAGTTCAAGCACATATATTAAACAACCACAGTAATATACAAGCATGAAACTGATCCCGGTGCTTCTCCAACAAGGTAACTTTGGAGTTTGATGAACCCTTTCAATTACAGCAAAACTCAAGAATCAGTACAGTGATGCTAAATACACTCTATCAGTCAAGCTGGGCATACCAAACGCCTTGGATTTTCACATCTTTGGGAGCCTTTGATCCCAAATCAGTATCAGATGGCTGAATGCTCTCAAACACTCCAATCACCTCACCAGTCTCAGGCTTGCTCTGAGTAACACTCAGTGTGATCTTTCCTGTTGAAGATGCAACATTTTTGTTGTTCTCCTTCTCAAGCTCCTCCTCGTCTCCTCTTCCTCCAGCAGGCAAGGCAACTGCATTGTCATAACCAGTTGATCCACCCCTTCCCTTTGGGTCAAGGAAGGATGATCCTCTGTATGATGGCACGAGGAATTCTCCTCCAAAGTTATCGGGTTTGCCAGAAGCGACAAGCTGCTTGATGGTAAAGAGGAACGGCACTCGCTCACCACCAGGAAGCTGTACTGTAACAGCAGCATAGTCAATACCATCCTTCTCCTCGAACTTTACTGTGCCATCCTGAGATACCTCAAACGGCCCCTCAATCTCATCAAGTGTGTAGGTTAAACGGGTCATGAGCTTAGTCTTTTGGAACTCAGGTGGTGCATTCTTGTTTACTCCCTCTGCTTTGACAGTGAATGATGTGGGCTCCAGGCAGAACTTCTTGGCATTGTATTTGCCTGGCTTGAAAGCAAAGCTGTCAACACCACCCTCAATGGTTGGGCACTGGTTTGCTGTTCCAGTTCCTTTCACTTCTAAGTAGGTCTTGCTCTGAATTTCATCGTAGGTTAGCCGTTTTGGAACTCCTTCAGCATTGGCTCCCTGTAAAACAAATGAGTCTGATTAGATATCTCTATTTTACGGTAACTATGTCTATACATACGAGCTCTAAACCCTTGCTTGGATTTATAATAGTTGAGTTATAAATTGGGACAGAAAATTAAAACCCCCTGCAGCCACTTGTGCAACCATGTTGAGTATCAGGTTCTCTCTTTAATTTCAGGGTTCATACTGGAACACAAAAGCAGATACTCTCTTAATGTTAGAATTTCTTTGTCTATTCCAGTTAAAATTTGTTGTAAGATAATCAAATAATGCACTGAACGTACTATTCAGCCATAAATGTACAGATAAAGACTGACTGATCAATTTGATACTAACTAGATTTGTACCCTAAGTCCTAAGCTACTGGACTACAAGCATTCCTGGCATTCTTGCGTTATAACGTAATTACTAAACCACCGGATCATTTCAAACTAGAAATATGCAAGGAATTTCAAAAGCTGAACAAGGTATCATACCGAGACGACTAGTGCAGAGGTGGCAAGAGCAAAGCCAGCAATCTTGGCAGCATCAGTGCATTTCTGGGCCAAGTCCTTGAGATCAGCCTGAAGAGAGCATGACAGCCTCGCACTGGCGGGCTCAACGCCGAAGGACTTGCCAACGCTTTGAACTGATCTGAGCTGCAGGCTGCTCCTGGCTGAGACACCAACCTTGGTTGGCTGCATGAGGGTGGCAGCTGCCTGCAGTGAGGTTGCCATTTTTTTTGTTTTTGGTGGTTCTTGATTACTAAATGCCCTGCCCTTCTCTCTTTCTTCTCCTTATTACAGAGGATAGAAGAGGAGTAGGAAGTGGTTTGTGTGGGGGAGGAAATAATGTTGGTGGATTTGGTGCGAGTAAGATAAGAGAAAGGATAAGGGTGTTGTTTCATTGGTTGGTCTCAGCAGGTATAACTGGTTTTGTGGCTTGCCACGTGGCAATCTTGGTATTCAGGATAAAGATTTCACTTGTTCAATGAAGCAGTGTATGATGATTGACAGCCACGTTTCTGAAATACTGAAAAGATTATGTAATGAGGGGGAAAAATCCATAGAAATTGGATTGGAAGCAAATCTGAGTAAATATGGACTAATTATAAGCATTGAATATGTGGTCTGGAGTCCACATCTGCCTAAATCTTGGCGTCTTTCTTCCGCCGTATCTGTGTGGAAAGGCTGAAAAAAAAAGTTGGACTTTTACAACCTTCATCACTCTTACCATATAGCAATTGCAATAGTGTGCATGTTAACAGTCATGAAAACTATGCAGCGCTCATTAGTGCTAATTCAACCTCTAATTCAAAATTACAGAGCTGCTTTGCGTTTTAATGTCTGCTAACTTCTGCCACGACTGAACATATAGTATAAAATTTGGTTTAATTTTTTTGAACAGGATAAAATTTGATTTTATTTCAAACAATAATGTTACCAAGTTATTTACTAATGGGTAATGTATGAATGAAAACGCTATCTTTCTTGTCCTTTGGAACCAGCATAGGCTTAGTGTATGAGTTTCTTGTCCTTTTGAATATGCCAGCCAAAAGTGCTGTACAAAAAGTTTACTTATTGGCCCATGCAGGTCTCGAACCTGCGACCTTCGCGTTATTAGCACGATGCTCTAACCAACTGAGCTAATAGGCCATTGTTGATTGCAGCAACCATGTTTCATTTATAAACAATATCGTCACCTATAACTTCATTCGCCTAAAATACCAAAAGTCAATAGGCCAGTTGGCTGTAAGCTTCTGATATACGTTCTTAATCATGAAATCACCGAAATCTTTACCTTTTCTACTTTCGTAAAGGATGCAAGTTGAAAATTGGACCTAGAACTGAATGAGTCAGAAATGAAGGTTGAATAATGAATTTAATCTTTTTATTGCCGCTCCCTGTTCCATTGGTACGTGAATGAAAATTTTAGAAGCACGCCTCTAGGTTGCACAATTACAACAAATTAATTGTATAAAGAAAACTCAGTAACTTAACAAGATAAATTAACAAACTCCACGCACATCGTCGCTAGTCATAAACTTCTTTCCCCGTACTTGGACTGGTCTACTGTCCACACGAAAATAATCTTGAACCATATCCTCTTTCATTGCTCCCATTTTGGCCTTCACCAGGCGGGCATTCTCAATAACCAGATACCTTCAGATCACACCCCACCCGAAAGCAAATGAATTTCATCCCTTAGTGCCTGTAACCTTTTTCTTAGACATCCAAACCTTCAGTGTAACAATTACATGCCTGCTTCTCGGACTTCCACACATATGAGTTAATTACAGTAAAATCTAAGTGCAAGATATCACTATCTATAACTATCATAACGATATAACAATTCATTTATTCGGCTTTCCCCTTCTTGATATAACAATGGCAGTCTTCCACAGCCTATTCCCAATTGGACACAATCTTTGCAAGATAAGAAGAGAATATACATTAGTAATCAATGAAATAACATCAAGTGTTGTTTAAGAAAGAAACTGGAAGTGGCTCAAAAGTGCTTGAAGAACAAATCATCGTTGCCTCTCAAATGTATGATCATTTGAGAGAGAAGCTCAATCCATAAAGGAGAGTTTTCAGTTTCTCATCATTGCCACATTTTCCTTTTCCTTCCTCTTTTTCAGAATTTTTAAACAATTCCTTTTCCTTGCATTTTGGAATGAGAAAACGACTGTAAGAAACAGAACAATAAAATAATTCAGCGTGCCCACAAGACTTTAAACTTAAGAAACTTTTCAATATTTAAATAAGCATAATGGGGCATGATGCTTATAATTGAGTACAAACCAAGATAGAACTAGGGCATGCGTATGGTTGAGTACAAGACAAGCAAGCAGCTGCAGCAACTTCAACTAATTATTTGAATAATCAAGAAGCATTTGAATAATTGTACCAGTCTGTGCCATAATTACTTCATATTAATCAGAAAAATTGAATTTGGAACCGGAATAAGGTTTCAAGATCATGAACTTGAGGGGGTGAGTTGAGATTGAGGGAAATGATTCATGGATTTGAAATCGTTTTAATTTGGAAATAATGCGACTTTCTCAACGAGATTTTAGAAAAATAATCTTTATTCACTCTGAGGATTCTGAAATCTGCAAGCTGAATGAGAAAGCTTAACAGGAGACCTCAGTGAAGAAGGGGCGTTCAAAATGAGCAGGAAGTTCATAATTCAATCAACAAAACTTCACATCCCATTGTGCCCCAAAAAACTAGCATTAACAAGAGACACCTCTGGCAGCAAACAGTTCATTTATTGAAAAAAAAGCAGGAAAAAACGAATTTCAGAATTTTTATTGGAAAAAATCAAGAGAGAAAAAGAGAGGGTGAAATGGAGTTCCTCTCAGACAAATGCCTCGATTGTCGTCACGATGCGATAACGAATGGATTTCGATCGGACTCGTCATCGTAATTTGTTCATCACCAAGAAACACAAAATATCAACCACAAAAAGTCAAAAAAAAGAAGAAGAAGAAGAACAAGAAACCTAACAGGAATATGAAATAGATAAATGAGAAGACGAAGCTGACGGAATGATGGTGAAAAATTATTGAAAAACTATGAGAAAAATGATTGGGCAGAGCATTGGAGAGCGGAAAACAATGGATCTTAAGCACCTGAAAATTCCCAATTGGTACGCATGAACCATCATGATTGATGGAGATGCTAATGGGCAATTGAGGTAAGTGGCAGCGCTACTCCACTTCTACTTATATAATTGCTTCATCTTCAGTACTTGTGTCATTTCGAATTTTAGGGTTTTGGGTTAAGGATATTAGCAGCAGCGCCTCCACACTGGAATCGCCCCTATTCGCTAAAATGCCTTCGGCCTTATTTGCGGCCCAACTTCGTCAACTAGTCACATCTTTCTTTGGAAAAATTGCACTTTTGATCCGCGCACTAGAGAATATTATACTTTTAATTCTATAGTTTAGGAACTTAGCCCATTTAATCCTACACAATATACGGTACGAGAAATTTAGCATTTGATTGAAAAACAGTTTGTATTATATGTGAGAACCCGCGTTTCACACCAAACATAGAAGTTCAAGGTAACAAACCAAATATCAGGTCACAAGAACAAATTATTTGGGACCCCAACCTGAGCTTTTCTCTGTCAAGATAAACAAGAAAATATAGAGGGACAAGTTTAAGTTTATCAGCTCTCATCAAGTGATTACTCAATAACAGGTACTTTTTGATGGTAGAATATGGTATCACAAGACACGGGTTATCAAAGCCCAGATGGGGAACACCAGCAAGAGGATAATGCCGACCGTGTTTGAGATGCCGTGGCTTCGAGTGAAGGAGTTGCGGAATCCACCAGATGCTCGGATGTGTTCTTGCAGTAGATAGCAACCGATGACAAGACATATTGCTACTCCAACCCAGTGGTCTCTTAGAGTATGTGCAAAGAAACTAGGCGAAACTACCAGCAAAAGAATCAAAGATCCCGGCATCTCCAGCCAATCTGTAACCAACAAAAGCAGTTTCCAGGAGAATGTCTGGTGAAGAGCTCAAAACGACGCCATAAACATAAACGACCCTAACTGAAACTAGCAAGACTGCAATTTCTAATCCACATCTAGTTCAACTAGATTAAGGTCAATCACAAAGTTAGCAATTTACACCTGTCATTTGATTGGTTCACATATAGGCCAATGATCATTATAAGGCAAGTGATTGCGCTTGTTATGTGACATTGCCTGGCACCAGCATAAATGATGATAGCAATATATTGGATGGTCATTGACTCTGCTTAGTGTACAACTGATGGAACAGAAACCAGAACTTTACCTGGGAAATGTCGAGGTAAGAAAAGCCTCAGTACAACTGCAATCAGTGCAATCCACTTGCCTACTTCTCCCCTACACCATGATGTCAAGAACTCATAAGTAGCTGCTAAGTCGCTAAAGAAATGAGAGATAGAAGAGCATCCAGATAGGGGATTTCACCTAAAAAAGTTGAATAACACTGCGGGAAAACTGAAGAATATATAAGGAATAAGAAGTGCAGTTAGCATGTTCGTTCTCCAGTTTGTCCGGTCCAAGATCAACAAGTAGCTGCAGTTAGAATAAAAGTTACTGATGAGTATCTAGTAAATGAACAGATGAAGATATGAACATGCTTAACAAGTTTTTGGTAGCCATCATCAAACAATGAGGATAGAAGCATTTAACTTAACAAAATTGCCATCAAGATATGAATTTTTTCAACTTTTTCCTGGACAGATCTGGCGGGAGTTAAATGAGTTGCTGTCGAGCATTGGCCGGAAGATTCCATATGAATAAGGATCTTTTCCAATGTTTATTTCATTGCATTATGCAACTACTGCAGCAGCATGAATTAAGGATTGTTATTAGACATTTGCATAAGTAGGAGTAGAAATTCCTCCCTATAACTTAACCATAAGATGATCTTGAATTCCTTCTAATGTTACTGTTTCCTTGAACTAATTGCGAGAGTCAATTATTTCATAGATCTGCGTGCGTGTGCAGGGGTATGTGTTGCCCTATCTCTTAATAACATAAGACTGGAGAGCAAAGATTTTATCACAGAATTAGATGTTTAGACTTTCTGTCATCTTACAAAAGAACTGCCCTCACGCTAGTGAGAATCACCATAAGTTTATCGCTACCAACCTGGAAATTCATATGGTATATCCGTTTCGAAACCACTCTAACCTCACTGACAATCATGATAGTAGAGGATTCATTTGCAACTGAACTTTAAGATCAAAATCAAGAATCAAACCCATGAAGGAATTAAAGAAATAAAATGTGCAAAAGCAAAATAGGAGATGATCAGTAAGAAGGAGGAGCAGAGGAAGAACTGACATGGCAGCAACGGAGGCGACCCATCTGAGGAAAGAAGTACCAAAAGCGACGCCACCCAAAGTGGTGGCGTGGTTGATGAGTCCCTTGGCGGCAACTTTGAGCTCATTGAAGTCTGAATCCAGCAATGCCGCTGTTTCTTCATCAGTTTTCATGGTCAAATAATCAATCCTCCCCATTTTTCGCTCTCTCGATTCTTCTTCGATTTGGGTAATTGAGATTTGAGTCGGAAAATCTGAAACGAGTTAGTAGTTGGGTTGATGGTATTAAATTAGTGGGGACGGGTGAGCGAGCAGATAGTGGGCAATGTGTTAACTATGGTGGGGGTTTTGTAATCGGAAAACACTGCGGTTATACGGATCCATCGGCTTCCTAGTTTGACTGCGGCGGGAATGCTACGTGGAGCTCAGACAGATGCCACCCCTCTACGTGTAGTCGTGTACTTCCCTTCACCTCGTTCTTTTCCTTTGTTTTACTAAAATTAGATGTTTTTTCTTAAGTAGTCACTTATTTAATAATTAATCCTCGTATACGTGGTGCAATATGTGCATAAATTAATTTATTTAAAAAAAATTATTATTATTTTAAAAGCATACATATTAATTAAATAAAATACAAATATTTATAAACTAAAAAGATTATGAAAAAATATTGAAATAAGAAGAAAAACAATAATGGAGTTTGAAAGTTAAGAAGGAAGGAAAAAATAAAATTTAAAAAAAAATGACAGACGAAAAAATTGAAGTTACCAAAGAGGTACTCTTCAATTATATAACGAGTAATTACATTATTTTTTTTAAGATTAGGTGTAATTACATATAATTTTTTGTGGTCTGAAAATTGACTTTTGTTTCTTTCTAATAAATAGATCTCTATATTAGTCAAAAACTCATTGAATTTGTTGAAAAATTTTATTTACCCCTAATTGACTTATTCCTCACTTAATGCAATTCAAACATTTTTTTTATAACCAAAATGCTCTTATAAAAGTGAACATATATCACATCACATCCATTATCTTGTGAATATGTATAAGGATAGTTTGTTTAGAATAGATTTGATTGATTGAAAATAAGTCAGTAATCAGTTAGTCAAAAATAAATATAAATTTTCATTCAATTTTTTCACTAATATTTACAAAACTCAATTAATTTTGACAAATAGAAGAATGTATATATTAGATGGAAACAAATATCAAATAAATGTAAATTTTCAAATAAAAAAAGGTTAGGAGTGATTATAAGATGCACAATGCTTCCAATGTGGGTGTTGAGAATGGGTGTGGCACCCACGTGGCCTCTGAGTCAGCAACACATAGTGCACTTGGATGATAAATCAGAATGATCTTCCTTCATGTATGCGGGTGGGAGTCACCAAAAACTCCAACATGGCTGCTCTCAAATCCCAATTACTTACAAGGTAGGAATTCAGTCAGAAGCTGGAGTTATCACAATCACGCAAGTTTTCCTACATACAAGTCAAGTTGGTTAATGTCTTGTACTGCCATAAAATCTTAAGGAAGACACCATCGTTCTGCAACCAAGTATGTTACCCTGCCCTACTACTGCTATAGATTAACTCGCCTAATTTTCTTATTAATGATCAAAGTATTCAAAAGATTTGTTTCTTTTAAGTAATAATATGGTTTGTGCTTGTCATTTCATTTCCCTTTCTTTTTTCAATTAACCAAACTCCAAATTCCGAAGATAATAGTTCAAATCAGAAGGCACAACCATCTATCCATTGTAGATGTTTCGTCGGTCGGTGTGCATGTGTTTTATATAGCACAATTTGAATGAATCGATACGTTCCTGCTGGCACTGTACCCTTTAAGCAACCTTTCCTAGCCATGTGTTTTTGAAAGAGTCAGTGCGGGAAAACTGCGAATTATATATCATCTCTGCATGCTCCAAAATTCGTTCTTGTGAGACCATCTCTACATGCCACGAAACAGATCTGAATTGACTTGGGGGAACCAGCTAAGAGTGAGTAAAATGACTATAATGTCGTTTAACAAAGGCTTAAATATTTGAATACTTTGATCTGCGACCTGTTTTGTTCAGGTCGGGTTTAATTTATATTCTTTTTTTGCACCCAATTAGAGTTTGATCTACGCACTTTCATTCAACGTCACCAATGAAGTAACCATTTATCCGATTCATATGGTGTAGAATATTATTTCACATCACATTAACAACAGCAGTTCACAAACCAAAACTAAAAATCTTGCTTTTTCAAGTACATAAGTTGATTGATTGTATTTGTTGCATACTTATATTATTTCCAGACCTATTGATTGGACTGTTGTTTACCCGGATCTCGAACCGCAAGTGCAGGAAGGAAGATTCACAAATTGAACCTGAAATCAAATAAACGAAGCAGGACAACCTCGTGAGCAACCCTTAGTCCTCAATTCCATTCCTCAAGTCTAAAATATGTTGTGTTTAAGTTGGTAATTGTGAAAATTAAGCCGAACATTAAACCAAAAACTGATTTGTAATGTGCGCAATGCATTGGACTCTATTGCGTATAATTATATAATTAACTTTTGTTTAACTCATTTTAATCAATCTTAATAACGTACGTATAATTGATGGTGGCAGCATTTCTGCATTATGTACCCTGAGACGACAAGAATGTGGGCATTTGGATTAAAAAGAAGAAATTATTGCAACCGGAAAAGAACATGTCACCATGGATGCAAATTGTTAAGTACAGAGACAGAGATCTAAGCAGACGTGTACAGTACACTCCCACTATCTACTGTTCTTGCCTTTTGAACTGGAAAAAACACCTCAAAAGCAGTGACCACTTGCTCTATATATATATATTTTCTTTTCTACTACCTGCCATGCCTGCCAACATTAGAATTACATTATTCATCATCTTCATTCTTAATTAAATAATAATAATAATGATAAACACTCTTTTTTAGCCTTGTTCGCGTCTCTTTGCAGTTTATCTTAATTAATACACCCATTTTCAAAGACAGTATTCAGACAAAGAAATAAGAGCATCCTCGTGAATTACTTGTATTCACACCAAAAAAAGAAAACAAAGGGAAAAATAGGGGGCATAAATGAAAAAATAATTTAAATTTATTGGGATACTACTGTGTACGGCGGTGGCCGCGGGTCTTCCGTGTGTCCACCACCGTCGGCTCCTGTGAATCGCACACTTGGGTCTTGAATTTGCACCCAAACTTGGCCCGCCAACCACCTTTCTCCGCGTGTCCCCGTGTTCCCATTTTGTCTATTTTCTCTATGGCCTTCTTCATGGTGGTGCATTCCTTCTCTAGCTCGTGCACCCGCGTCCTCATGCTATCCATGTCCAGCCGCAGCACCTCATTCTCCCTCACCGCCGCTCTCCATGTGCTGCTTCCCTCCTGTGGACGTCCCACCACCGCCACTGCCCTCCCTGTCTCATTCTCCTCTTCGTCCTCCTCTCCTGCGCCCTCACTAGACAGCCTTTCAGCCTCACCTGCTGTCCCCCCATCAGCGCCGAGAAGAGTTCCGGCAATGGCATGGCGGAGCTGTAGCTGCTCATAGAACAGCACCTGGACCACCGCCCTCAGCGGCAGCCGCTCGTTCTGTGCGGCGTGAGTGCATGCCTCTAAAGTTAGCTTCTGGCAATCTAAAACCCCGCAGATCTTCTCTCTGTCCGCCTCGGAAATCCACGGATGCGCCTGTGCAAATATGCACATAATTGAAATTCAATCTTCAGGATATTTTAATCAACAATTTTTTTTTTTTTGAATTAAATCAATAAAGATTTGAATCTCGGCAGATCTTACCTTAAGATAAACATCAACTGCACGGTAAAGGCCGTCATCAAAGAGTCTGGCGTGATCCGGTAGGGCAACAGCGAGGTCGTAAAATTTTTCCGGCTTCAAATTAGCGTCGGAAGCAATTTCCGACAAGTAACCATCGATCAGTTTCCCAACCAGCATTAACGCTGCTGATCTGACGCTAATATTTTCATCTTCGCCTTCAACTCCAGTTGCAGAGCTCTCCTCCATTCCTTCAAGAAAATACCCCAAAATTCTTTCCACGCAATCCACATCGTATAACGTTTCATTCAAATACGAATAGCTAGGAATGAGCAGATCGTCTAAAGTCGCCTGCTCCAATTGCGATCCGATTTTCTTCTCCAATGTTAACCTGCAGGCCTCAGAAGCATTCAAAATATACGCCGTTCGCAACAACCCAAACAAAAGTCGCGTGGCATTTGGAGCTGATCGCAAGGTCTTTTCTTTTGGGAGATTAGAAATAATCGTTTCCAGGAGCTCTCTCTGCTCGTTCTCTGTGGGCAAACTGGTGGAAGATGAGGATGGCTTTCGAGTTGCGCGTGATATTCCGGGGATGTACTTCTTGGCGTAGTGAATCAGACAGCTCTCGATAATTTCACCGCTCAGATTCAAAGCTTTCATGGCGTGAATTAAACGTCTGAACAATGACAAACTCATTAACCCGAGCTCATCTAACCATGAATCCACAGTCGCAGCTCCTGCTCTCGTCGCATTGCCGAATTTCCTCCGTGGGTTAGCTTCATTTCCACCTTTGTAGTTGGCAGCTCCGTCGTTCACCGGCCAGCCAAACAGCGACGGATCTGAGGCGGCGGCTTTGCTAGCAATGGCCTCGATGCATCTCTGCACAATCCCCAAGTTTTCCGCCACGGGCAATATTCCTTCGCAGGAGGTCAGAGTTCTGATGGAGTGTTTGATATTTTTGAGGACCGACTGTGAGATAAACCTTTCGGTCTTGGAAATGAGGTTATCTTCCGAGTACTCTTCCGTCATTTCCAAGTACTCACCAGCGCAGCGAAGAGGGGCGACGTTGGTGGCTGAGAGATCAATTTTTACACCGTAACAGAATTTCGCGGCGGTCTCAAAGGATTCAGAGCCTCCCGGAAAATCTGGGAGAGTGATGTGACACTGTTCCTCGTCCTCTTCGTTTTCTTGTTCTTCTTGGATTTCTTGTTTCTCTTCACTGTCATTGTCAAGTTCCTGGGTGGATTCAGAGGGTGTTTGGATTCTAGTGGTTCTTCCTGTCGCTAGGCTCTTCTCTTGTTCTGTTATCAGCTCGTGAAGCTTTCTACTTTTCGACATCAGAGGGAACTGTTGGAAAATGAAAATTCATTCAGAAGGAAACAGCACAAAAGAAGTATTAATAATGAACAGAGAAGAACCGACAGCAGATGACTGTGAGCTGAATCTTGAGGTGATTTTTTAGGGAGAAAAAGAAACAGACCTTGTGGAGATGGAAAGTCATATCATCAACTTCGATTATAACATCACTTGGCAACCCTGTAGTGCAAAACCTGAAACAAATATACAGAAAAACATCAAACAGGTGAAAGACAAAACTAGAACAATGAGATTCAGTGGTGGGAGTTTCGAGCTCAACCATGCTTGCCCTTTGGAACTGGGTTTTTCTGCAGCCATTTTCTCTTCACCCGAAAGACCCTCAACCTCAGCTAGAAAGTAATGAGATTACCCTAAGCGAGATTCATGAAGCTGAAAAAGGGATTTGACTTGTGTATGAAACGGGACTAAAAATGAGCCTAACTTTCTGATTTCTGAGTCTTATGGAATGATTATGTATGTGGAAAATGAAGCAGAAGTCCAAAAGGAGGTGTATGAAGAGGGAGTAGGTAGGCAGAGAAGACTGAGTGAGTGGGAAAATATGGAGGAAGAAAGAAACTCAGAACGGACAAACGGGGCTTTGAGCAGAAACCGATAAAGGCAAAGGCGGACGATGATGGGTTATTGAGATCGCATTGATTGTCTTCCTTTACTTTTAATCTTGAATCAGATCAGAATCTTCCTTCTCTCTTTTTTGTTGAGAGAGAGTGTTAATGGGTGGGGGGATGAGGAACGAGAAGGAAGGAAAAAGAAGGGTTGGTTGGGGTTTCAGAAAGGTGGTGTGACTTTGAATTTCTGCTTTATAGTAAAGAATAAAAAACAAGTATGATTGTGGTGATGATGATTATTATTTATGTGCAAAGCAAAGCACAGCACCCCACAGCAACTACATTGCTTGCCAACTGTGTTCCTGTGTTTTTGCTTTTTGTTAGGCCCCAAATTGAGAAGCGGGGAGGGCATGCAATCTTCATCAATCATACCTTATGCCTCACCTAATTCACCAATCATATCTCAATTTTCATCCTCCTTTTTGAGGTTTTTGTACTCGTTGATCTCATTCTACTGTGTGTGCAAAGCTGGTTAATTGTCCGATTGAAATTTTTTTATTCAAATCAAATTTGATCGAATTAAATCAATTTTAAAACAAGTGAAATATATTTGTTATGTAATTGATCATTTTTTCGCAACTGTATACCATTTGCACATTAAATGTATTATACTCATCATATAATTGATTCAAATTCAATCAAATTTAATTTAAGTTAGAATTTTCGGATTAAATATAATTTACCCTTATATTTTTTTACATTTTTTTATTAACACAAGAGATAAATTGCATTAAATCTAAAATTTTTCGACATATTGCTCCTACTTAGAACTCATGAGCTATAATTATTATCTTTTACCAAGGAAAAATTTTGAAAAATTATATTTGGAGTCAAACTTAATTATTTGATGAGTTTTTGACTCATAATTATGCTCTTATTTCTGTTGCTACATATGCTAAATTTAACAATGCGACCCCACCAGCCAAGATGCTTTCATCTGGTTGAGGTGAGTGTTTCACCACCTCTTTTTATAATTTACAAAATTGTCGGAAATCAACAGAATTGCAATTTATTCATTTATAAATTATTTTAAAAGAATAACATTAATAAAGAATTATATTAAGAGATAAAACTTAGTGCCACTGTTAACTTAATCAATTGCAATACTATTTAAAAAAAAAAACTAATGTTTCATTGACTAAATTGACCTGGGACGTTGAAATTTGCGAAAATTTCCGCAGGTTAGGGCTGCATGTTGCATCATCATTAACGCCTGATTACTTTCTTCATTGCAACATAATTAAAGAATTATGAGGATAAAATAATTTGAGATTGTAGTACTATAATAACATTGATGCCATCCTATCGCCACAATGCGCGCCTTGCTCACTCAGTACGTCATATATCAATATTTTGTCGTCATAATTTCTTGGGTCCAAAGATAATTAAAAAAAAATTCAACAACCAAATAAACAATAGGGTTAAAATAAATTAATAAACCATACTTTATTTATTTTACTAATCCGTATATAATCCGATGCGTGTATATAATTAATTATTAAGAATGTGATTGGTGAGACACGTATAGCCCATGAAGGACATTAAGATGATGGTGGGAAGTGGTGGGAATTAAATGTGTGGAATTTTGAATTTAAAAAAAATGGTGGTGAGTATATGTTTGTGTGAAAGATAGTGAAGGAAGAAGATGATGCATCTCTTCATTGGCTAGCCATTAATGACAACATATCTACCCTTTGTACGCTTTATTAATTATTCTGACATACTAGTTACTAGCTTTGCATTTACTACCATACCCCTCCCTTTCAAATTTCAAAATCATTACTCAAATTCCACTACTCTATATATATGTTTGTACAAACCCAAAATTAACATACCCAGTTAGTGAAATTAAAAATAAATCAACACCACTCGTCTTTTTCTATTTTTTTTTGGGGGGGCATAGTAGCTTTTTGTGATTGAGAAGTAGGTATGAATATTGTGATTAAAGAGAGACAAAAAGCGAGTTTTGAGGTTGGAAGGGAGTAGGGGTGGGTGCATGTGAGCGAACAGATCAAAGTATTACATTTACTATATAGGTGAAGGAATAATCAGTAGGAAAAGGTGGGATTTCCCTTTGTCTGTTGGTGAGTGGAATTATGAGTAATTACCTGGAGGAGGACAATTTAATTACATGCATGCATGCATGCCCATACTTGTAAATTTTCCAACAATCCCCTAACTTCTTTTCTTTTTTCTTTTCTGTTTTTATTTATTTATTATTATTATTATTTGTATAATATGTTTGGTGCTAGTTTGAGTGTCTAGCTACTATATTCATTGCAGCATATTATTAATTTTATGTTTGGCGCGGAAATGAGATATGAGTATTTTGTTTTATTTATTTATTCTAAGACCCACACATTGAAAGGTGGAGTTGAGACATACACCTCAACCCATTATTAACATATATCTTTTGAGAGGAACCATTATTCACATATCAATGTGTAGACTTTAGAGTTTGAGTTTTGAAAACCCAATATAAACAAAATAAGATGTACATGTAGGACGGTGATCTTCATCTATCAAAGGCTAAATTACAACTGGCCGCCTTTAGATTTGTCATAATTATAAATTCCTTATCGTTGTTTAAAAAATTATAAATTTCTCCTTAAAATTAATGAAGGTCTAACAAATATCCCCCTGCAACGGGCTGGTACGTACGAGAGAATATTTGTTAAACAATTTCGTTAATTCGATGAGCATATTTCTAATTTTTACAAGAGAGTAATTGTAACTATAACAAATCTTAAAAGAGAATGTTGAGGTGAAATGATGAGATGAGCATAGGAAAGTTAATTAAGCAACATGCAAATGCATTAACGTCGGTAAAGAAAAGGTGTAAGATGAGGAACACGAATCAAGAATGGTCTCATTGGGTGAATACTTGCTCCCCACTTGCTAATTATAATTACTCATAATCATTCTTTTAATTAATCATTAACCACCTCTAGTATGTGTAATTAGGAAGGGCTATTAATTAATTAATCCATAAATGGTTAACGGTAAACAGTGGGTTGGGAGGAAGAAAGAGCACAAACATCAGAACCACATAATCCAAAAACAGCACAAACCCCCGTAATTAAGTGTAAAGTTTTAAGGAAAAATTAATTAAGGCACCCTGCACTAGGTAAAACTAAAACCACTGCTGCTTTCTTTAATTTAATTTTTACATTTCCAAACACTTGTAAACTTTGTTGCTCAATCTCTCTTCACCTCACTTTGCACACCCCAATTTCTAATATATAATTTATATAGTGCATAATTTTAGCTACGACATAACAAAAAATATATATATATATTTACTACAGGTGAAGGTAGGTAATAATTAATGAAAGCGTGAAATATGTGAAGAGAAGGTGTGCAGTAATGTATGGGGCCACATTGAATTGATGTTGAAGAAATCAGTTTTTGTGAAAACAGAAATGGAAAAGCAATCATTAACTTATTATTATTACAGTGGAGTTATATATAAATGTTGTACCAATTGACAATAAATAATTTCCAAAATATGGGTTAGTTAGGGTAGAGGAAGTGAATTATGTTTGGATTTTTATGTCATAATAATTAATGGTGTCATTATCTTGCTTAATTGGAGGATTACAATTAGTTAACATTGTGTCGGCAGTAGATCAACTACAGCTGAATTATAATTTTTCATGCCAATATATACATATTATGACACCCACTAATTAAATTAAATATAAACAAGTTTTGATACTTATATTATGTGATGAAGACACATATATATATATATATATATGCTACCCGACCAGTCCCCAAAATAATTAATAAACTCATCATTAATTAATTAATTAAAAAAATAGAATATGATACGTACTCCATAATTGATAATATCAATAAATGTTAAAGAATCTGATTCCAGAAGTAGTAGTAAGCCATGAGGTCATGCCAATTAATATTGATTGCTTCAGCTTCAATTCACCAAATATTTCAGTAATTACTAGTTCACTAATTATTTCCACCCATTTTCATTTTTTTCCTAACACAATATATATATATATTGTTGAATTAAACATAAAACATTAATATTAATTAATATTCACTATATAACATGCATGCTCTATATGACATACATATTGTTATGCATGTCTTAATTTCATCCTTAATCCGTTCACATCAGAAGATCTAAACACGAGACATAAACCTGGGGTGTTTGGCATTCATGTTATTCATGTGGGTTTTTGAATTCCATCATCATCGATCACCATCATCATAATCTCATTCTCTTAATTTCATTAGCTAGGCTTTGGAAATAACGATTTCTTTTCTTGTTAGCCCCCGTCCCGCACAACCCCATAATTAGACTGATTAACTTGCTCTGTATTTTGTTTGTTCCATTTGGACTCTCTCTATATATCTCTGAATTAATTAATGAGTCGTCTACCCAACTGCATGACCCTCGTGTTGACGAATGGTTATCCAAGATTTTTTACTAGCTAGCTATAAAGAAATCACTGGAAATTTTGTGCAAGAAATTAAAATCCCGGGCGCCCTTTAATCCATCATATGATGTGATTATGATGACTCTGGTGGGAAGAACAATTGCAGGAAGGTAGATGTAGCTAGGCAAGATGAGACTAGTTGGGGCTGGCGTATCACGAAAGTTTTGTCACTCTTCATCACATCAGATGATGCACCCACCACTCATCTAAAGAATTTAAATTTTAAAAAAGCTCTTTATTCCAATATGAAATCACCCAAACAAATGTAAAGAATTTACTATTAGAAATTCAAACTTACAATCTTCAAATTCATAATACCAATTCTTTGCCCCACAAACTTTTGAATGTAGATATGTATTTTTGGAGATTGAGCATAGTGGCCCAGATGGCCCTATTACTCTCTGATACTGCCAATTCTTATAAAGCAGGATTAGGAGCAAACTCTGAAATAGATCCAGTCCATTGGCAGAACAGCCCAACATGTGTAAAACTTATGAATTAAACCTGGTGGTATATGACTGACGCCATTCAAATTGAACTGTTACCTGTGGGTTGGGGTTTTCGTCTTTTCACTGTATGAATATGGTCCTGGTTAACCCACACCACATATCCCAAATATGAATTCAGAGGATCACTTTTGTTGTCGGAGTGAAACGCCATGGCCTCCACAACCTCACTCGTCGTACCACAAGCTCTCCCTGCGCCCCAAACAGTGCACGCTAGGAAACATGCGCTCGTGGCGCTCCCGACGCGGAGACACTGCTTGCTACTGTTCACCGCCACGACGGCGTTGAAGGCGATGGAGGTGCCGGCCAGAGCGCAGGACATACCGCTGTTCGGCCTGAGGAAAGGGCTGCGTAAGGCGGAGCAGGAGGCGGAAGAGATTGTGAAGGAAGGTTTCGAGGTAGTGGACAAGGGCATCGTGGCGGCTGAGAAGGGGATTGAGGCGGCTGAGAAGGGGATTGAGGCGGCCGAGAACGGCATTCAGACGGCGGAAAAGGAGATCGAGACGGCAGTGAGCTTCGGCGGGCTGGCGCAGGCGGGAGTTGTCGCCGCAGTGGAGGCCCTCGGGGTTTTGATCGCCACTTCTGTTGTCAATGGGATTTTAGGGCCGGAAGCTCAGAAATCCTGATA
>NC_026159.1:3435185-3436163 GCF_000512975.1 Sesamum indicum | reverse complement strand
CCCCCCCCCCCCCCCCCCCCCCGCCCCCCGTGATTTTGATGTTTATAATATTCAGTTGGAATTTGTACGTTGACAAATTCGGCAATGGCAGGCTGTGAAATCTGTACTTCTAAACTTAGATTAATGTTGCACTGAATTCAGTCGTGTGACGAAGAAAATCTCAATTTATCAGTAGTTTCTGCATTACACTCAACAGGACAACAATATCAAGTTAGAGTCGGTAATTTCATAATGTTGGGGGAGTGTACTATGGCGAGAAGGGGCCGGCGCGACGGCGAAGACGTGAGCAGAAATAGAATTTTATAAACATTTTCTTACGTAATTATGAACAAAACTAACCTTAAAACAAGAAGCTAATCCTAATTACCAGGCAGGAATACGGCCTAATGTTGGTCCATCAGGTGATCAAATCACGTTTTTTGCCAAATTAGTGTTGCACTGGGTAGACTGTACTGAGTGCAACAGAAGAGAAGCGACTCTGCTCTCCAGTCAAAGACTCCACTCGTGACTAGTGTGTAGTTTCCACCACAAAATACTGGGAAGCTTACGAGAGGCCGCGCTTCCACTCCTCCGCCATGGTTCGGGTGGCTGCAGCTTCTGGCCCCGTCAGCCTCCCCAGACTCCGCCTCTATTCTTTCCATTTTCGTTACCAGTCGCCGCGCATCTTGAGTTTCTCTTTATTTCCAGAGTAAAAATTTGCCACGTAGCAGAATCTTCTGCCAGACCAACCCCAATCTAGTGGACTCCGGCAGAGGTATTTATCTATTGCCCGCTACACCAGACCTCGATTTTCCTGTTGTATTAGTTTCATATATTTGCGCCATCTCTTTATGCTTCGGTTTCAAATTCAGTTAGATCTGTCAATAAAGGATTATTTTAGCTAAGAACTAGGTTAGGCTCTGGAATATTGCCTAGAACTGATTTCCCGGTTGAATTTTGAGTTCGGGCTTTGGCTTCTGTGATGATTATTTGGTTTTG
>NC_026159.1:3381817-3435175 GCF_000512975.1 Sesamum indicum | reverse complement strand
GGAAAGAGGTTAATAGAACCTCAATCTGAAAGTAATGGAAACACAGCTAACGCTGCCACAAAGGAAACAACTCCAGTCCTAGTGTCGGATTTCCAGAGTATCCCGACAAAAGATTCAATAAGCAAATTGCAGTAGTTTCTATACTTGCAGCAGTTAAAATTTTCTTGTCATCACGATTGGACTTTGGTGTTTCATTGAAGGACCTTGCTGCTGCAGCATTGCCATATGAAGAGGTTTGTCTCTGTTTATGCTCAATTGCAACCGGGAACTTTTCCGGCCATAAAAGGGACTAACGGAATACATAGTTTAATATTTTTGCATGGCATCTGGCGCCACTTGAACTTGCTGGTGTGAAGTATGCCGAGAATTGGCTCCGGATGTCTACAAAGTGGAACAGAAATACAAGTGATTTCTTTAGCATTTCTTATGACCTCAATTTTATATTTTGGTCGTTACCATCGATTTCAGTTTCTAGCCTAATGATTTCAACCTCTCCCATCTATGTTAAAATTTTGCTATGATGTACTGGTTTAAGGTATAACTTAAAATTTTGATGGATTAGTTACAATTTCCCCATGTTTGTCCCACTCGGTAAGAGAAGCTTATACCCAAGTGCACTTTGAAGAGATGCTTCATAGATTAGACATAAAATGGTTACATTCTACTTCCATTTCACATTTTGTGGACCACAAACAAATTAAGGACATATGATACAACAGTGTTGCGAATGAATAAAGGTATTAAGTTCTCTTACTCAGTTGGAGGCTGGTCGTGTTTGGGGCAAAACAAAAGGGGCGAGGAGAAGTAAAGTAAATGAGCCCAAGCCAATGCATCAGTCATTTCTTCATTCTCGGGCATTCTTTAAAAGATGGAAAGCTGGTTTAATTTGTACAGAACCTTTGGCTCCATGTATTATATGTGAAAGCATGCCTAGTTCGCTTCACTCTTCAGCTGCTAGCTCTTTTTACTAAATGTTCCATCATTTCTACTCTTGGGGATAACTTTTCATCATTATGTGGCATGTGCATCTTGCACGATTGCAATAGACATTATTAGGTTATTCTTTTTTATTCTAATACTACTTTAATTATGCAATTAAGGGACCAAGTAAATATTGTTATGCTGAATGTGGATAACACAAAGTGGGAACAAGAGCTTGATGAGTTTGGTGTGGAGGGTAGAAGGGAATGTCGTTGGCCTCCTTCCACGACAACACTTGCTTGAAAATGTTGATGCCCTTGCTAGGGGAGAAGCAACTGTACCTCATGCTGGGGTTGTGGGACAGTATTCAAGCCCTGAATCCCGGAAAGTTCACCAAGTTGTTGATCCTAGAAGTCATATTGTACTGTGGATTCACTTCCATGAATACCATGGGTGATACTCATATATCAGGTGTGTATTGTAACTGCTGCTGGGTTCAGAATATTCAACCAATGCCTCAAAGGATAACTTCATGAAAAGCAGCTTCAACTCATTTCACAATAATTAGGTAAATCGTGACATGTCACTTCACTTCACAACAAATTGTCTTATATATATATATATATATATATATATATATGTTTCCCACAAATGCTTATAACTCTGGATTCTCGACATGTAATAATAATTTGATATACGCTGCTGATATTGTAATGTGATTGACCCTTAACTATTAAGCTTTTCTTATCAATGGGCAACTCACTCTACATATTGACTGAATAAAATATGAACAAGAGGTGTAATGATTGTAGTTTTATATTCGGAATTCTATTGGGAAGAGCACTTTGCAATTGCATGATGATTCATCAACTTAAAAGTATGTCGCCCAATAGGATTCTTTATTGTCCCAAATCTTGTCAGACTCAGACATGAATGAACAACCAAAACTAAATTACCCGTTTGTGGAAACTAAAGTGCTTGGTGTGGTGGCATGTAGATGTAGGAGCATGCCACTCTTGTCTCAATCTTGAACCGAAGATGCCACCTGAATTGAACATATTATCACGCTGTGCCGCCTGATTCTCAAACCTCATTTTTCGATATGTCTTCAGTACTTTGAGCATCTTTAGTATGATTTTTTTAGCATCCGAGACGTTGCTCCGGATGTGCATTTCAATTGCCGTACCTAATCAATTTAGTTAGTCTGACAAAGAGTAGAATGTCAGTAACGGAGTTGACATTAATTGAAATCCATCCGAATCTTAGAACACAAATAGCTAGCGTACTAAACTTGACTTCTTCAATGATTAACTAAAATCTCCATCATGGTATTCTCTCACTACAAGTTTATATGTACGAAAAAGAAAAATGCCCAACACCATCGGAATTTTCCCCAAGTACGTTCCAAAACTAAAAGACTTGCGTCCCAGTCAGGGAGAGGTGAAAGTGTCCCCATGTTGCAGCCATTTCTCTTCATACAGTTCCTCAGCATCAAGTGGCTGTGGTGCTAACATTGCCTGGAAAGCATTCTTAACCCTGTTGATGGTCTTGTGATGGCGGAGCCGCCTCAGCACGGCTTCTTTGTCCAGACTCTGGGCCGATGATTTGAGAAAGAGCTGTGTGGAGACGGAATCCTGCAGGGGCTCAATACTCCCGTCATTGTGACTGAAGCTGATCATCTTCTCAGCGGAAGATGGCTGGTTTTTGGAGATCATAAAAGCCATGAGAATTTCTTGCAGCGATGAAATGAAACTTCTTCAATTATACTCTTAGCACTTGACGACGTTCACATCAGGACTATATATAGAAATGGGGTATCCATCAGCGAGCTGCCGTAGTTTTTTATGATGGATGATTGTTTCTGTGGGCCTATCGGAAACTGACAGTTTGGTCCCGCGGGTTTTATTTATTAATATTGTCTAGTCTAGTGGTTTCATCTTTCCCAGTGTGGGCTATGGATTTTAGTGCACCTGAAGATCTCACTGCAAGTCGTCAAGTCAGGGACATTTACCAAGAATCATTGTATCTGAAAAATGGACATTTAGATCGGAAAATAAACCCTCAGATTCTGACAAAGAAAATTAATCTGACTTATTATTTACGAAAGAAGAGCGTGATCACAATAGTTATATTGTTGGTTATTCATAATTATACCAAATATAAAAAAAGATCGTTGTGCAATTGTTACGGTTTTTTTGTAAGCAGTGGGCTGGCTAACAATACCAGTTTGGAGCTGCAAATCTGAGGGCCTGTGGTCTATGCTGTGCTCGCACACTAATAAAGGTAAAGAGAAGGGACCATGTTCGCCCATTGTTTTTCTTTTTTTTTCCTTATATAGCATACTCAAGTCAAGCCAAGACGTTTCTCAATCCAATATGTATATACTAAGTTTCATTATCATCATTTTTACAATGATATACATACATATATATATATATATATTAATGAAACAAGTTATTATACTATAATACACACAAGTATACATGGAATTTATTATGTTTAAATTTATCTAACAACTGTGCAATGTTGCATATTTCATATGTACTTTTAAAGGGTTAACTAAATTCAAATTTCCTAAATTATACTTTTTTTTCCTAAAAAAATTAAAATTACACTTATACGCCTTCCATGATCTCCATTTGTAATTGTATCCCTTCTATTAGAATTATTTTCTAATTTTACGCCACATTCAACATTCTATATAAATTACTGACAATATTAACTAATTTTTGTTACTCATCAATGGCTATTCTTATTGAACGACAATAATTCCAAAATATATTTCATTACAATTGCCCCATTTCAATTATATATTCATATATAGTATTTACCCGCTTAGAAATATAAAAATATTACTAGAATATTCTTATCGAGAATTATAGAAATTACACTTGATCATCAGATTATAAGTTCCCTAGCCCATTCTCGTTTTGGTCGGAACAGATCTACTAATTCTTTAATTTCAGTTAGTAAGAGGGATCTTGAACTAAAAAATAAACCCTAGAAGCTAAAAAAGGATATCCGGAGCAATTGCAATAATCGGGTTCATTGATATTCCTGATATAGTAGATACTATCACACATACAATCATACTCAATTCGATGAAATTGTTTGATCTTGACTAAAAGGATAAAATTGAAAGTTTGTATAATTTTTTTTACGTCAATATTTTCCATCCAATTCTAACAGATGGAATAAAATTGTAAATAAAGAATTCTCAAAAAATCTCAACCATGCAATGTGATTTCAAAAGGTTTTTAGGGCAGTATCATATCCCATTCAGAGGGGGCCTCTAAGTGCATTTAAACCTTTTTATATGACAATTGCATCCATGCATATGTATATATTTACACACAGATCCGCATACAAACTGATATATATGTGCTACATTTAAACACTACATTATTATTTTGTATTTACGTAAGTGTGTAAAGTGTACGTGTTATATCTTAAAAGTAAATCTTTAAATTTAAAGCTCAACGCAATTTAAATATTTACCAAGGCGGGGTGGCATTGACAGCGATATGAGCAAACATCCACTGTCCGATAACTTTTGCGGCATCATTTTCAGCGTCTTTTAACAGTGGTGTTCCAAAATAGAACCCCCGACTAACTAACAGCTCATGAAATGCAAGAAGATAACAGCATATAGTGCAGTATAACAATTATTAAGTTTACCAATTGAAAGAAGAAAATACTAATATCGATTGATCGCTGCTTTTACTTTGTTTCATCATCACTTTGGTCCAGAAAACTCAACAAAAACCCACTAACAATTCTTCTTGCTAAAGGATTAGGAATATTACGACACAACCGTCCATCAACATATGCAACTATACCTGACAATACAAACTTGCCGATTCCCCATTTCCATATGAGCTTCACCTTCTGTTCCTCACCACTGGTCGAAGCTTTCTCTTTGTCAGCCTTTGCTTTATCCTTCCACTTGATTCTACTGATAACCTTGCCAGATTGCTTCCGAAGCAGACGAATCATAAAACTTACAAACAGGTGCTCGCATAAAGTCAGTATGGTAGGTCCAATTCTCCATTCCTGTTACGAGAATCAAGAGGGTTATAAGTACCATACTGAACACAGCGAATATCTGGTGGAAGTAACGAGTTTCAAGAGTTGCTGCACGCAAGGTTTGTCTGCCCAAGTAGGATTACAGAGTATTTATCAATAGTCCACTTTACGTTAAAAAAACTAGTAGAAAGAACAGAATAACACACTTAAGGCCATTAGAACGTTCCATATATTGTGAGCTTTGAACCACAGTGACATTCCATTCACCAAATTGTGCCCCCACAAGAAAGGGCACAGTTACATAGGTTGCCAAGGGAAATGCGCATTTCAATTAACAAGTAGTTCAAGCAGAGTTCTAATGTCAAACATTCCAGCATATCTCCTCGGATCCAAAGAAATCACACTTACCCTTTCTCCTCGTATGCGTCGGAGGGAACGAGATGTTGAGGATTCACCCTTCAACAATGACTTGCTTTCAAGGAAGCCCTTTACATGTTCCATAATTTCATCGATAAGAGAACTGCTGGGAGGCAGGTTTTTGAGAATAACCTATAGGAAAATGAACATTTCAAAGATAGAGATCAGTCAAATTAATTATAGATCAGAAATACAGATAGTGCAAGACAGTTGCATCTGTCTCTGATTCAGATTATGCCAGGAGGAAATAGAACCTTATCCAAGCCATGACAAAAGAGGTCTTTATCTGATATATTGTTTAATATACTAGTATGTTCATTGAAATTTATGTATAAAATATCGGCATGAGATAACATTACCAATAAGAATTTACCTGGTTCTCAATGACTCGCACCCTAAGATATTCTTGCTTGTACATTGTATCCAACATTGCTTGCAGGTAACCCTCAATGTACAGCTGCATAATCCAACATAAAGGATCAAGAGACTTCATACAGTGCAGAAGCTTTCAGCACTCAGAAATTAAATCAAGACAGATATAATACTACTGGTATTGGGAAAGAGGAAATAAAGGATTAGTGTATGCTCTTTCTGTTTGTGAATCAGTTTCCAGTTTCTCTTGTCCCCAAACACATCTACTCCTATGAGATTATGCGGACATGATGTCAAATGAGGAGGATACTGATTTACTTATTTGATGCCTATAAGCTTCAAGAATTGTCAGAAACTGAACTCTATAGGCAAGGTTGGTAGGAGCATCATCAGCACCAATATACATTTCTAGGAAAGGAGAAATTTACTCTCGACCTACCTCATCAACCCCAGGACTTCTGTCAAGCTTAATTTTCCGATCTGGGCCGCCTTCCAAGAAAGCACTACTGAGAACTGATGGTTCCATAGCTAATTTTAGAATTCCTTGGTGAAAACCATTTACCTAATAAAATAAATACCACAAAAAGTCAACAGTTGATTAGATCCATAATTAACATTTGAAAAAAAATAATATGTCATGAATCTGACCATTCCATTAAAACCACTTGTTTCTGCTCCCTTAAGAACAGAGTCTGATATTTCAGTAACTGCAGCAAATAGCACATTGGACCCTGCTGTTTTCAACTGCACATAGAACATATAATAAAATTTTAAGTAACTCAAAACAACTTCAACTAGTCTTTGAATTCGAAAGGAAGGAACCTACTGTTTTCCCCAGATCACCGAAATAGCGCTTTGTTCCTGAAAAGCCTTTGTTATCAATGAATTTACTGATAAGCTTGAGGGTGCCTGGTTCAAAACTTATGCATTAGGCTAGAATCAAGTTGCAATAAAGCCATTGAACATTTTGAAATAAGCACGTGAGACTGACATCAATCAAGTTCTTTTCCTGCTATAAACATAAAAAATACTCTGCAGTTACATAGTCATACACCAGTTCCAATGAAGACTAAAAAGAAAAAGAGTACTACAAAAAAAACACCACTAACGAAATGGCCTTTAAATCAGGCTAGAATCATGTTAAATAAAGTAAATTTAGCCATTCCATACTTCAGAAGGACATAAAGTCAGATTCTAGCCTGCTATAGTATTCCAGAAAACATTCTGCAGTTACATAGTCATGTTAATTCCCACGAACACTGAAAAGCATCTAAAAGTCCTACAAAAATAGACAACATATTTACAAGATAAGAAAAATAAGTAGAATAAATCATTCACTCCACAGTTCCACCCATCACCAGTGTGCTCCAAATATAATGGCCATCCATGCAAATAAAATGTTCAGGTAAATTTTCTTTCTTTCAACTTCTATAAGCCTCGGATATATGTCCCCTGAGTGTAATGTACTGTCATCTTACCTTCAGAGCATGAGAATTGGACAGTAAAGTTGCTCAAAACAGAAACAAAGGCTGTCTGAATGGAACATGTCATGACTGGGTAAAGAGAACTCCTAAATGAATATAAGTTTATATATATATATATATATGTGTACGTGTGTGTGTAACTGGGAAAATTTTACATGTTTTGCTGCTTGGATGGTTAGTGCATGCTCTTGTAAACAGATTACTTGTGTAGAATGCTCTATAAGAATAGCATCATTCTTTTGATGAGTAAGTTAAAAACTTTGTCTATAAAACTTAATTAGAAATTTAACTTACCAATAGATTCCTGTTACTTATTTTAGTTTTAACACTGAGTGAAACCTTTTGCTCTTCTCCACTCCGGTGCTTATACACATACATGCTTATGCACATACTTGCATTATTATTGCTCGAGATAACTATATCTCTACTCTACTTGTCATTTAGTAGTTCCCTTTTCTCGTTACTAACTTTCTAAAGTATTATTCTGGTCTATTTAGTGGAACTCTGTGCGCACCTGTACCAAAAGGTTGAGGAATGTATTTCTTATATTATGGTCCACAGTCTGAAAAGAACTAAATCTTCTTATATTTGTGTAGGCTCAAAACTTACAGAGTTTCTGTGAATTCGTCCTGGATGAAATATTTAATTTCAGTCATTCACTTTACCAAGATCAGTTCTAAATTCATGCCTATACATCATAATATTAGCATATGACAAACTTGATCTTTAGCCCTTAACTAGTTATGTCTCGTTCATATGGTTTACAGATTGATTCAAGCAATTCATATTGAGCATACATGGTAACGGTATAAACCAAATACAAGCCTAAAATTCATATTACAGTTCTCAAAATGTTCAAAACTTTTGCTAGCCTGTGGAACAAAATCATGGTATGCAACAAAATTGCCATCAATAATAAGTTAATTTTTAGTGTGATGTTTTACACACTAGCAGCAGCAGGAGAAAAAACAAGTAACAAGTTGGATATTGAGCAAAACTGATTAAATTTATGAGGCGAATTTTTCTACTGCAATCAAATAAACATCCAAATTAATGATTGAGAGAGAAAAAAACATCCAAAAAGGTAATTTCAGTAGTGAAATGCCACCTACAGCAAAATGTGTCCTAGTTATTTCTATAGATGACCAGTAAGGCTACAAAAGAATGTCAAGCATAATTTTGAACGCATCCTATTCTTGCCTTTGCACACATATTACGAGAGAAAGAGATACCTAAGGTCACACCAGGAAGATTGAGCAAGCCACTTGAAGGATCAAAAAAGACATCAAGCGAGGATGAAGCTAGATCATCAAATATAGAAGCAAAAGCTGGAGGAAGTAATGGGCTTCCCTTGGCAATATAGATTGCTCTCATTGCATACCTACACATAAAATTTAGGGATACTAAGGTATCAAAAGTTGAAGCATAAAAAGAGAATCACTGATCAAACTGCAACACCATACCAGGAATAGTGCTGTGCGCATTTGATAGTTAATTCACGCAAAGTTATCAAAGCATGTGTTACAAGGACCCCATTCAGCTCAACGGTCTTTCTCTTAATGGCTGGTATCTATTAGGAGAGAGAGAAAAGTCATACAGAGATTATAACAATAATTAAAACAATATTCTTGGACTTGAGAAAAGAAAAGAAGCAGAACATTCCACAAGCAATTCTCGCAGACCTTAATCACACTATGGAGTAAAGACCTCAGGGTCTCTTGGGTAGAACTGTAGCTGTAATGCAAATCCCCAGGAAGGAAGCTTGCCACAATCTTCAATATCATAAAAAAGCACAAAATAAGTTATGTGCCATTGTTGACACTTATCTCAGATATCAGGGAGATGGAAAGATGTAAGACAATATGGTTTAGATTCTGACAGTGCAACCAAGCAGGTTTCTCAAACCTTTATAGGGTGGATCTCAAAATGATCAAAGTAGTACTGTTGACGGGGAGTACATGAATCACTGAGAGACCTCCTCCAAAAGGGAACAATTCTCATTAGTGTCTCCTCATCAAGGTTCAAGTCAAGAGGCTGCAAAGATAGAGTTCACAAACAGCTTTACATAAAGAACAGCACTATTTCCTCGAATATATCATTGACAACCATGAGGTTTCTCGAAGCATTCACTTTAAAACACACCCAGCTAAAATCTATCTATATTTTATTTATGTTACCTGCAAAACAATGGAGAGGTATTTCACTTGTTTGACAGAATAACTCATTGGAAGTAAAACAACTGCAACATGAAGAATGTATTCATTTGCATCAGACTTTTCCGATTGGTGCCTACGAAGCATTGCTGCAAAAGGAGCACCGGTCCACTTCTCATCCACGCTCAGCGACTGCATTTATTTGCCATGATGGACTAATAAGTAAGGTATAAAAGCTTGAGTATGTATTACATCAACATTTTCCACTACTTATGAACACGAATCCCCAGAAAGCAAAACATAGATCAATTAAATGACAGCAGCAATCACACGTACCTGCACTCTGATTTGGTTATATTTATGCTCGTCAGTAAACATAGCATCCCAGTTGATCCTTTCAAACCTTGTAATAATTAGGGGTGAATAGATGGATGTCTCGTGCACATCTACCTCCTTCAGCAAATTTAAAGTTTTCAAATGAATGCAAACTTGTGAAACCATACAAGAAAATTGTGAAAGCATATAGCTAATCCAGGCAGCAATAAGACTAATCTGGCAAAAGAAAATAATCTCTACTTACATTCTCTGGTGGGGGAACTGATGAATGCTAAATATATTGCATAACAGAAGGTTTTATCAATGCTGACGAAAAATGTGTTTAAGAATGTGAAGCAAAAAAGGTGGTAACAATTCTAACGAGAGAATAAAGAAATTAGTGATGATCTTTATCCTTAAAAAAGACTATTAATCATCTTTAATCTCTTTTTCCTCTCCATAATTCTAGGCTTTATGAAAAGCTCTCGAAATGCAACAATGACATGTTGTGTTTTAGCTTTCCTTAGCTGCCAATTCTTCGTTTGGCCTCCTCATGCAAAATTTAGAGTGAAAATGATATTGTGTTGACTGATATCTACAAACAAAGAATTGAAGTACATATACACATGAAGTTAGGGCCTCTATACACTTTTCCACAAAATATATGGTTGATCATGACCAATTAAAATTTCCAGTAAACATGCTCGTCGAACCTTTTTGCAATTTTCTATGAAGATCGTCGAGTTGGTTTCAACCTTTCTGTTACATTTTACTTTATTTAATATCTTTGTTAGGATATTAATTCTTTATATCGGAAAGTAAATTTAAGTATGCATGAAGGAAGTTGGCCTTTTAACATGGGAAAATGAGCAAAAAGCCAAAAGATTGAAGTTATTATTCTCCAGCTAAGAGCATTCTTCATCTATATTCACTTTATATTACAGCCTGTATCAAGCATAGATGTGGTAGCTCCTGTATTCACCTCAGTTACTGATAGCAAGTCAATCACTTTCCATCACCTCAAACATATTAAACTACAGAAGCCAATAGGAAACTGAAAATTAAACACAGAAAAGAGAGCAAACAGTATGGCTTCATAAGTGAAAATAAGTTCTTTTTCCTACTTTTACATGGGATGGGAGTGGAATTGGAATTTTGCTGGGGTGTGTGTGTTAGGGATGGGGCAGAATCAAATTACATTATAAAGTTATTCTATGAACTGGAGTATAAAGGAAATGTCAAACATATTCAATTAGATTTCATGTCGCATGTGATGTATGACAAATGCACATAACTATAAATACCACAGTTACCCATTAATACTGATTAAAGCTAACTCTGCAGAAGAGCATAATACATCAGTGAGATAGATAAGTGCATTTTTTTAAAATGAATCAAGAAAACAGAAGCAGATAGTCAAATACAGCATGTTGGAAAGATAAATCATATTGACCTGCTCAGCATGCTCTAGCAAGTGGACAGAGAAATAAGAGATTCTCAGCCGCATCTTTCTACGGGAGCCCGACACCATATTCGCCTTATGACCACCAGAGAACTCACAAATCCTCAAAACTCTTGTGACCCCATCTGCATATACTTCAAAACCCACCTTTACAGTCTCTGACCCAATCAATTGACTGTAAGTAGTACGTTTCTGATCTTCAGGCTTCTTATCCAGTGGTAGATGAAATCCCAGACCTCTAGTTTGCTTGTTCCTATAAAATGGTTTCCATGACCGCACCTTATCTAAGTTGATTTCACGCAACAGATGCACATCTGCCGTAGGAGAGCCAAATAATCAGACCTATATCATTTAAATTGCATTAACTGGAACTTGGAAATAGAAGTTTCTGCTTTATAACAAATATCAACTATTTCCTTTTCTCCATCAACACGAAAACCTGGAAACAGATATACAATTAGCTCTTGACATCCTGGAGTCAATTAACAAAAGTACCAGCTAAGGAAATATCAATTGTCATGGCCTATTGATATATATTTCCCTTTTTTATTTCCTTCACATAGTCCTACTGTTGCATTGTTGCATTTTAGAAGAGATGTAAAATAAGGAAAATAGAGGTACAGACAAAGTTACTCCAACTAGTATAAATAAAGAAAGAATTTAAAAATATTAGGTCAGTCAAGCCTGACCTCAATATTTCACTGCATTCTCATTGGGTTTCAATGGAGAAGCATCTGAAGCATGGACAAGCCTATTATCGAACATGTTCATCACTCATGAGAGGAATACTTACATGTATGGAAGTTTAATTGTAAAGCATAAAAGTTCACTCAATAACGTGACAAGTCATAATCAAATTTAACTAAAGAGTGAAAATGTTGAGAGACGAAAACTACCATCAAGCTGGACAACTAGCTTATGTGGAAGAGTCAGGTCATCCCAGACATAGTTAACACTAACTCCAGCTCCCAAACTCTCCAGCCATGATGAACCCTGAAGTAATTATGATACTTAAGCAATTTATAAACATATATGTAAGGAAGAAAATTATACGGACTAGATTGTACATGATAAAATCAGAGAACTATATGTCAACCTTTTGATAATAAGTGATCGGAGCGTCATGTAAACAGTTCTCTATTCTATAAGGAAGCTTTGTAATTGGTGGCCTGTGGAAGTGCAAAACAATTGTAGACCCTTCTTCTACCACATGAACAGCTGCAAATTCACCCAAATTATCCTTGTATGATATGTTATCTGATTGACTTTCAGGAAAGTCCAAGGATTTCCGGAATTTCAGGAAAAAGCGCCCCAATGAAGCCACACATATTGGCCCTGACCAACCAAGGCCGGTCTCATTTGGTCGGAATTGAATGAAAAATGATGAATCATTCTGAGATTTTGTATGTTTTCTAAGAAGATTTTCGACAATATTGGTTTCTTTATTGTTTCTCATTACTGTCATTACCCTTAAAGCTATCCTCTGTTTGCTGTTGATAGCAATCACCTCTTCCATGTCCTTTTAACAGAAGTAGTAGAAAATATCAGACCACAACTTAGGATTTGAAAATAACACAATCATCTAAGACAAGTTTGTCAAAGTTAGAGCAGACCTCCAGATAACATTGCCGGATAGCAATCACATCTTCTGATTCATTGCATATGACATATCGCGGGCTTAAAGATACTATCTGAGATGAGACCTCTTTGGCAGGTGATGGCCTTAAGGACACCCCCAATCTCATAATATCTTTTGATCCAAATAACTTTTCACCTTCGAGGTCAATCTCTGCAAGGCCTGATAACACATCCAAGTCCAACTGTGCCTCCAGTGCTTTCTCCTCCAACAACTTGAAACACAATTTGTGGCATCTAGTGTTGGAAAAAGGTATATCATATAGAAGCTCCATCAAAATTATACAGTATACAGTGAGCTCATTATAGATTGACTTCATCTCCACTTTTTAATTATTAAAGTAAGATGTTCCATACTAAAGTTTATTTTGCTTAAACAAATGATATATTCATTGTTACCTCAATGGGAACTGTGTTAAGCTAGTACTTGAAGTGTTACATACACATCGGTACATATTTCATGTGATATGTCAACTTTCAAGGAAAAAAAGTTGGAAAACTATAATAAACTACATGAGAATTTGTTTGCTACCAGAATAACAATGACAAGTTATAGTAAAACATCCCATTTTGATACTGAATGATGTAGGCTTAAATTGTTCTGGACCAATGTACTATGCTGGTGCCAAGAATGATAGAAAGTCTACTTCTGGGTACTGCACCTATGTTGGGGGGCAATTTAGTGACTTGGAGCAATAAGTGAACCTATGTTGGGGGGAATATAGTGACTTGGAGCAATAAGAAACAAACTACACTTTCTCAATCTAGTCACAAGCTGAATACAGGGCCATGGCACACCCCGCTAGTGAGATATCATGGTTGAAAAATCTAATGGGAAAATTGGGTTTCACACAAACTGATCCTGAACCTTGTGCCTATGTACTGTGACAATTAAGCTCCAATGTTTCATAAAGAACAAAACATATGGAAGATGGCGGTCATGAGTAAAAAAGTTTGTACTCCATGTTTCATGAGAGAACAGAACATATTGAAGTTCATTGTCACTTTGTATGTAAAGCGGTCATGAGTAAAAAAGTTTGTATTCCATTTACATCTTCACAGCAGAGAGCACATCTTTTCACTAAAGCTTTAGAGACAAAACAATTCAATAACTTGTGTAACAAGCTGGGCATGATTGATAGCTTGGGGGGAAGTGTTAAAAAGATACACATTAGAAGATATGAGATGATTTGTATATATCTAACAGGACAGTTATCTTTGGTAGGGTGCTTGTCCCATCTCTATATATAGGATATGGTTTTTTTTCCTCAAAAACACACAATCTCTTTTCCCTTCTCTACTTTTTACACCTTACTCCCTGGTGTTTTGAACAGCAAAAATCTTGGCATTGTCTTTTTCAACTGGATATAGTTTATACAGACCGTTCAGAACTGATTTTTCTGTTTCTCATAGTTCTATTTATTCTGTAGGTAGGAAGAACTCCGCCACCACCACTCCACTCCTGACCCAACTGGAGGAAAAAGAAAAACAAAAAAGTACTAATTTTCGGAGTTTTATCATCTATGTATTTATGTTAAGGAGTATTTATTTCGTCATTAAGAGAAACTTTAATGTGTGCATCTACGTTTGAGAAGCTTGTACATGGATTACTTAAAGGGTTGAAACATATATTGAATTTTAATTCAACCAAAACTGATTGCGATTCCATACAAAATCTCTCTGTTAATGTAACAAAAAGATTGTGATTTTAACAATCGCATATTCTACTGAATTTAGGGCGCAAGAACACACTCCCTCCAGACATAAAGGAACCCTTACCATATGAAACTATTGACCATATCTAGGTGGCCCTTGAAACAACCATATCTGGGTGGCCCTTGAAAGTCCATTCTTTATTTAATAAACATGTCTTCTTTTTAATGGAAAGTTCTATATTGTTGATATTAATTCTGCATCTTAGTTTCAATAACTAACAGTGATTTCAAAGAAGTTGGTCAAACATTGACTTCTCTTATTTCTAAGAACAAGTCAATAACCACATATATGTTATTCCACCACCATATATTGCACCTTCACTGAAAATACAAATCACTCTCTTAAATAAGAATGGAGTAAGCAAACAGAGAGAATAAGGATATTTACTTCAAGAACCATGATGTGGTTGAGTTAGGAGGCAAGTATGATCCCAACTCCACAGGAATACCTGTACCAAAGCTTTCGATGTCACCCCTGGAAAGATGTTCTCATATTAAGGACGAAATTTTACCAATAACCAATTTTTAAGTAATTGTGCCCCAGATCATGTGGTACCTAGATAATGGCTTCTGGTTGGCAGGAAAGCAAAACAATGGTGTATCTGTATCATTTTGCAATACATACGATGTAAAAATCCCAGCCTGAAAACAAGCACGCACAAAAAATTATGAGCTTCAGTTTGAAATATGTAAATGATAATGTTACAGGATAAGTACCTGTAATGTGCCTCTCTGCCCACGAGACAATCTCAGCATTGCAAAGTACTTGCCACCACCAAAATCCAACTCAATGTCCAAAGAAGAGATATCACCTTTTTGCCTCTGTAATTTTCTAAGCCAATCACTACTGTTGACTGGTTTGCAGCTCGAGCCAATAGAGGTTAAAGTGACCACAAAATATATGGTAGCAGGGTTAGCATAAAAATTGACAGCTGATCCACTTGAAATAGTTGCTTGACTCCACGTATTGTCACTGTCCATGGTGCTGTGTGGATCTGCAACAAGGTGAACATTTACCTACAATATTCAACTAAACAAAAAATTGATTCACTTCTTTGCATCAGTTACCTCTGTCAGTCAAACTGACATGTATTTCTGTGTACAATAAATTTGAAACCTGGATTGTAGGAAGAAGAAAAAGTTCCTTCTGCTCTTGCATTGCTACAGGTGAATTTCTGTTTCCAGGGGCATATCCAGAGCTATCTGGATTTAAAATGGGTATAGCCTTTCCAACAGTTTGTATTAGGAAATATATGTTAGTGACAGAACCTTCTTCAGATTTGACAGCACAACTTGCACTGCTCAGTGAAAATTTTGTTGGATTGACAGAAAATGCCTCTCGCACCCGGTAACTTAGTTTATTGAATAACCCAGATAGACAAACAGTCTTGTCACCTTTTAGCTCATCTGACCACTCTATTGATGAATACCCCAAACTTCTCGAACCATCTGCAATGTTGGGCCTAAACGAGAACATATAGTTCCCTACAGATCAAGTTTTAACTTCATGAATTTCTGAGAGAAATACTTAATACTAGTGGTAGACACGCACACGCTATCGTTAATATTCAGTAAAATTAGGATGAAAGAATGTCCTGATACAAAATGGGATTAGAAAATAAAAAAAAAATTAAAAATAAGTTCAAATTGATCTACCAAATAACCATAATCTATTTCAGTAACGGCATAGAATAGTTAAATGGAGGGGAAAGATTCTTGTTATCATTGCTATAAAGACCATGACAGGGAGTAAAGAGAAGTGGTAGTAATTATATGCTTCAAAGATGACATGCCTTCAAGCAGAAATATGATTCCAGTAGTGAATTATCATCAAGAAAGTAAGTCATAATCAAACTGCACTTAGAGCATAGAGAAAGATGTCTTCTCTCATCCACCATAGCCCAATGCTTATGCTCATTTGTGTGGTAGATTAATTCCAGCTACATATCTAGCATTTAGATTTTGAAGCTATAGAACAAACTGTTCAACTAATTTTCTTTCAGTTACTTCTTAATCTATGTACTAAATAAATGGAGAGTTGGAGACGAAACATACCAACACTCAGAGATGTTAATGCCTTTCTCGAACCACCAGACAAATCAATAGCACTAAATGCTGTTATAGCATCATCTATGACCTCTCCAGCTTTCAATATCAGTGAAGCAGACTCAGTTTGCTCATGCTGAGGCCTTTGAAAATGCAGCTCCAGTGAGAAATCAGTTTCATTGTGTATCTTTAGTAAAGGAGAGACAACAATTGACAAGCCATCCTATGAATACCACAGAGGAAAAAGAAAGCCAAATTAATTCAAATGAAATGTGCAAAATATATTCATCTCAATAAGTCGGAGTTGACAGATGAATTGTACCTCAATTCCCTTTGAAATTTCAACAACAATAAAAGGACCAGGAAAAGACTTGGAGTCTGATCAAGTAGAAAGGAAAATGTCAAAGTTAATGCTCACACACCATGACAACCAAAGATCATATCTCAGAAAAGGAAAGGTAAGCAATAATCGGATGGCCTCGTTCAAGTTAGATATACTAAAGAACAGAACATCTTAGAACATTGTTCTACCTCATATTTCACCATGTAATTTTTACCAGTTAATGATTTAAAATTTACCAATGCTACAGATACAGTAAAGCACAGTAACAATTTTCCTAATTTAATATGTTTCCGCTTGTAAAAGGCTCGTGTTCAATTTCCATAGATCCAACTCTCAATATTTCAAATAATTTTAAGTAATAGTTGTCATTTACAATTTCCTATGCAATACAAGGATCAATAGCTGCCCATTATATAAAGTTGCAACCAAGAAGCAGGACACCAAACCTTGTGATGATACAATCCGAGTCCTCCAGGCAAATCGTTGGGTTTCCAAAAGTGAAAGATGAATTGGAGAAGTTGAACGGAAACCTTGCTGGACGAGCTTTACTGAAAAGAAAGATGCTTCTGGTGGTCGATTTGCCAAAGCCAGGTGCCTTGAGAACATGTGAATCAGAACAAGAGTGCACATCATTTTGACCATGAAAAGTACCCATGGAAGTGACAGACAAGTGTACAATGACGACAACGCTTTTTCTGAAAGACAACTGGAACCATCCAACTCATAACTGCAGTGAAGAACATAAAGTTCTCTAGAAACTGAATGATGTCTTTATTTTCTAATGAGATCTGTGTAACCCTAAAAAATGTGCTCCTTTAAGCAGTACTTCGAATGGCAGAAATACTCTTCAATTTTCTTAAGCGTTATAATTTAAACTGAAGTTGAAGTATTCAAACCCCATCACAGAATCACAAATTCTAATCGTGGTCTGCATTTTAATTCCCACGGCCAAAGAATATCTTCTTATAAATAGTTTCTTTTTTGTTTCCCTAAAATCTGGGAAACTGTTCATCAATTAAGGAATCAATCTAATAAGTCTGACTTACAAATCAACCACTGATACCCTCTGCCACTATGGGTTGTCAAAGTTTTTATAGGAGAAGGAATGTAGCCTTAAACCTTCCCATATACCTCACACATATTTCTAATCCAAAAACAGCGAGACTGCTGACCCATTTTCCTCAAATAAAGTTCTGTTAATCCATTTTCCACATGTAAAGTTAAATAAGATCAAGCATACAATTTTCACTTATAAGTTATAAGTGAAGATAATGACAACTCAGGAGAGGATATTGATGCAAACTAATGAAATCCCCTAGGTCTACCTTAAAAAAATGGTAGCTGACTGTGCTGCAGGTATTGATGCATCTTGATTATCATAAAACTGGCAAATAAGTTTCAAGCCGGACTGGTTTTCTACCTGCCACTTTGAAACATCAGATATACATCTTCCAACATTCAGAAAAACCAACTTATGAATTATGTTAGGGTTCAATCAAAAGCAAAGATCACAAATATAAAATGCATATATTGTGAGGGATAACACAATTGTGTTGGAGTACAACAGGAAGTCATAACCCAGATTACAAAATTAAATCATATTAACACGTAATAAGAACTTCCACTATATGGTGGCTATAAAAAGATAGTTGTGCTTTTTTCAAACTGTTCAAGCACGAACTTAGCAAGAATAAAATGTGCAAGTCAACTTTCCAGCTAAAAATCAGAACTCTTCAACATGTTTAAAAGAACCTTTAAACTTATTGCATTGATCATATACACCCAGTATCAAATTTTAATTGTGCCTAGAGTAGCAACAGACACAAGAACAAAGTGACAACAAAGTAACTCCAGGATATCCTGCCTAGAATACCACTCAGAAGTCTGTTGATAAAACTTCCAAAAATTAAAAGGAGACACAGCATCAACATAATCACCAGGTGAGCTGAGAAGAATTAGATGCCTGGAAATGGAGGATTATCAAAGCATTAACAGGAAACATGGGAATGACATATGCAAGCAGTGATATATAGATGCATGCAGGCCGCTTCACTTTCATGGTTCCTGCAGATACACTTAATGACTTAAATGGTTCCATCTCAAGACAGAATAGACAAAAAACAAAAATAAAGTAAAAACATGACATGCCGCCACAACAGTCAAAAAAAAATTATAATAGAAAAGCCTGACAGACAAGTTAACAAGAAATATTCTCAGGTACAAGAGACACAATTTAAATATATGCATAGAATATTCTTTATAATTGCAAAGAAAAAGACACTTTGACTAACCAATCACCATAAAACTAACTAGTTTAAGAACCTTGCAGCAATTGGCTAGAACAGCAGAGCTTTTTACAGCATACGGACCCGCCAGATCCAACTTCCCGATCACAAATAAAAGTATATCCAGTGAAAGCTCACTCAGTAGTACAGTTACCTGATAATACCATAACAAACTTATCATAGTAATTAGGTGTGATGCTTACAGGAACAAGTAATTGAACACCGTGGGACAAACCTCCTTAATTTTAGCATAGAAATGACTAGGCACCCCATGAGAAGAATTTTGAGCACCCTGAATATGAAACTTCTGAGAGTAGAAACTGTAGATTGCTACGGGTCGAATGAATTCCTCCCTGCAATCACAAATGAAAGCAAAATCATTGGAAACATCTAATCAAATATAATGCAAACACATACTTGCTGCTAAAAAGAAGACGACGGGGGTTAAAAACTCATGCAGCATAGAAGCATGAAAACAATTACCATGAGTTTTTGTGGGCATCAAAGTAAGACAGTACAACTTCAAATGTGTTCATAACCCTGACTTTCGAATTTGAGATCTGTATTATTGTTTGATTGGGTAAGAGTGATCCCTGGAGAAGTGGGAACTTTTCCTCTGTGTCTGAAAGCTCATGAACAATTGTCAAGGTAACCTTGTCGACTGTAATTGTGATGCCCAGAAGGTTTCCATTTATCCTCAACTGTCGCGTGCCAGTGACATTTGAATCACTTAGAGAATTAGTTCCAGTACTCGGGGAAGCACAAGGTTCCCTTGAGCTGGTGCTGGGGTTGGAAGGTCCCTCCACTATATGACTATTTGGCAACAAATTACCACCCACTGGACCAGGGTAGTCAAACACTTTCCACTTGAATACATTTCCTGGCTTGCTTACAAATTCAAGGCTGCCATCGATAAAAGCCACTGCACAATCATTCTTTTTACTCACAAGGTGAAACGCCCGTCTATTTAAGGAAACAGAAGATTGGAGCTCAATAGCATCTTCATAGGCATCACGTTTAACAGGAAGCATTCTCCAAAGTGCAGACCCACTATCACTAGAACAAGAAATGTCAACAAATCTTGATCTCGGGTCGCAATTCAATCGCAGTGATTCCCCATATTTATCTTTAGCATGCAAGGAAATCAGGGAAAAATACTGTACTTGTGGCTTCCATCTCCTTGGCTTATGATACTTTACCTGAACAAATATTCCATGGAAGTTGTTGACCAAACTGGAAAATCCATTTACTAATTATAGATAGAATTATCCAAAAAATCAAGTTAGGTTAACAGATAAGAGATATTGTTGTACCCAGGAGGGGGGTGGACAGTGGCACTTCACTCAAACCTCATCTCAGTTAATATGAAGATGCAGAACAACATGCCAATTTATCATCAGCAACACTCACAGATGTGTCATGTAAATCTCATGCCAGTTATTAAGCTAAATCTCATGCAAAAGGTCACAGTTTCCTCACAAAACTAATTTACTTGTTTGATTGTCCCCGAGAATCAATTCATTTATGAAGAACAAGATAAAGTAAACAGTTGGAAGTATAAGTGTAAGTCATCTAGCCTCACACAAATCCTCACAGCCTGTCCTTATTCTATCAAATTTAACATTAAAGTATAGTCTTACGAGCACCTCATGATAGAAAAAGGTCTGAACAATCAGAAAGATTGATGTTGAAGCATCTTACTCTGAAAAGAGCCCGCTCTCCCACTAGTGAATAATGGATTGCTCCAGCTATATCATATCTACTTTCTGTACCTCCAACTGCAATATACATATGTTGGTCGACATCTTGGATAGCAACAATTGTTCCTGGACAAGTTGCAAATAACGAAGCTTAAATTCCAAAAGAGAGCTGTTCTAGTGCTGGGTGGGTAGGGGGCGGGGCCCAAAAACAGAGAAGAAAAAAAAAGAAAAAAAAAAAAAAGAAAACTGTACCATCAGTAACCATTTCTTCCATGCTTCCTCCAGGTTCTTGATTATAAGACCAGGGCCTGGATTCCACTTCAGAAGGTCCCTTTCTGCTTGAAACCTTAGAGAAAGATTCCAGGGCAGAAAGTACCATCTGCACAAAATTAAAAGAAAAAAATAGAATAATGTCAGCAAAAGTTTCTAAGAATTCAAACAATTAAAAAAAAAAGCAACCAGTGAGAACTTAATGAAACTAGAGCACCAACCCACAAAGCAAATCTTATAATGCCGTTCATCATTAAACAAGTTTTTCCATGAGCTTCCAATATGCTTTATAATAGGCAAATGATACTGTTCAATATGCTACTTTTTACAGTTTTCTGGTCTTTCACGACAACCATAGTCACATTTCTTATACAAATTATTGTTTTTCAGCTAAAGTTATAAATGTAAAGGACATCACCTGTAAAACTTGTACTTTTCTTTTTTAATTTATGTATTACTGTAGGTCAAGGCAATGCAAAATGTCAAGATGCTCCTCGAGTATAGTACAGATACTTTTTTATGAAGAAAACCTGACACTGCTTACCTTTATGTCTGAAAGAGAGATGGTCATATCAAACCCTGATATAGAGCCACTACCAACCCAAATGCTATTTGAGCATGCAGGGTTTGTCAACTCTCTTGTCACATGCCTTTCGACTGCTACGAAACATCGCAAATCTTTCTGTATATACCTTTGAGAGCTTATGTAAAAGATCCTATGTTCTGGATTACTCATGGAGGTACCAACTTGAGAACCTCTCTGAGAGACCAAGGTACTTGTGCCACTAGCACCAGCAAGGTTTGAGTCAACAGAATGTGTATGATGGAGAGAGGGTAAAGAGTCCTTGCTCATAAAGTTGGATAATGAATCATCTGGCAAGATAGATAAAGGACTTCGCATAAACTTGGCTTTATGTCCCAGATCTCTGTACATGATTTTCGAAAGCATGGAAAACTTGGAAATGCTGAACGAAATTTTTCTCACTGCAGCTAACAATTCGAGGCTGAAATGAAAGTCAATCTCAAATAGAAGTTCCTGAAATCGGCCTGCATTGTGTTAACCTTGTTGTCATATTTCACTACTACACTAGAAAATTTTCAACAACCAAAAACGCAGCATACCAGATTCATCTCTCTCCACAAGTATGAGCGATAGATGCAAAAGATTCACAGAAGATGCTTCTAGACGATCCCACATTACTTTTTCAAGTTGAACATGCTGGGTACTTACACCAGAGTGACCATCTAGAGGAGCTATTTCACTTTGCACGACTGCAACTCTACCAGATGATAGACCAGAAGGCCAAAGGTCTGAGATACGTTGATAATACAAAGTAAAGCATTCAATCAACATTGTCAGAGCTGTTGCTTCAAGTAACATGGAACCACCCTGGAAGGAAGAAGAAAAACAGTCTATTAATTAAAAGTTTGACAATTGACCACACAGACAGATAACTGGCTTACCAGCACCATTTCAAATATATGAAGAGTGGAATTGAAAAGCTAAATTTTGTAGCACAGAGTCTTATATGGATATATATATATATATATATATATATATAGAGAGAGAGAGAGAGAGAGAGGCATAACACCTTGCAATATATATATATATATATATATATATAGAGAGAGAGAGAGAGAGAGAGGCATAACACCTTGCATTCACAAGAGATTGCCTGGAAGTAACCCCCGACAGAGAAAGATGCCTTAAGGTCTTCAAATTCATTGACCAACATATCTTTTACTTGGCATCCAGCAATATAAATTCCAGAAATAACAAAGTTCATGAATAACCAATGATCCCTTAGTGTTTCAGTATTCACAATAAATGGAGCATCACCCCACATTTGAGGCACTATACCATGAGAACTAGATTCATCAACTGTACTTTGCAAGCCCACTGAAGATAAGGCTTTCTCAAGGTTTCTAAAGGAGAAACACATTTTGCTATGATAAACTGAAGCTTCTGTAAAGAAATTTAGAAAATGTAATAAATTTTTTAGCTCGGATCTATCAGAAGTTCCATCAAACTCGATCAAATATCTGAAAATGATACATTGAACACCAGTCGTGTCAATGACAACATCCACATCCCATCCTTTCAACAAAACTTCCACTTTTGCCTGCTGAATAGAGATGTAAATACCGGAGCTAGAATTGTCATCCATACCCAACTTCTCTCCAGCTTCCCTGTCAATAGATATTCTGTGCATATAGTTCTCTGAATTACAACTTCTCCTGGAATTATGCAGAACCATGTCAAACGACTTAAGCTCACAGGTGCTGTTGGCAAAAACTTGAGAGTTTGTAACAGATGATGCCTGTTTGCTTCTAGAGAATGTTTGCCCACACTCAGATTCATAATAAACTGTTTCTCCGCATGATGCTTCTTCATAGCATGGATCACCACCTGCTCCATCCCTAGTGAAGGCAAGTGACTCATAAAGTACTCCAAAAATTATCTGGATAGAGAAGATAGTTAAGGTGAGTAAAGAAGAAAATCCCAAATTTGCTTTCTTCCAAGTGCAATAAAATCAGGCTGTCTAAATATTCAATGCTAAATAATTAAGATTTCAGATGACATGTTCATTTCCATACTGCCCATATTAAAAACACAATATGACATCAAGGGTATGATTTTTGAGCCGCGCAAATGCAGACACATCAATTTCAAAAGTACAATAGATACATTAATGACATACTAATGAATATGATAAATGTTTAAAAAAGAAGCAAACTTTGTAGATTTACTATCATATTTTATTATAAAATTGTAATTATTTTATCATAGGAATTATTACTATTTAGTATATATACATATCATGTGAATACGTACTAATTGTATATTTCTCAGTATAACACGATTCAGTATATGGTGTAATAGTACAACGCATATCACATACAATAATCAGCATAATATGATCTAGTAATACAGTAGCATCATACAATGCATATACATCTATTCTTATAATTTGGTATCTATCACAATACTTTGAACTATTTATCATATACTTAAAAACCATATAATTCTTACCCAAATTATTATATTATATGCAATTATCTATGGGTCTAATGTCGCACTACAATGCATCATAACATATTTTATGAAAGAGTATAATATGCTAATATATAAGCAGTTAGAGTACATATATTAGATGATCTATTGCAATGATACGATATATCAATCATAACATCCCAAATATCTTATGCAGTTTCAGGCACACACAGGGATGCAACGGCCAAGGTAGATGAATTTTCTTTCCTTTTAGTTATTTGATACTATGAACTTTATAAGAATGAGAAAAAAGTTCTAGCTTCAGTCGACAAGGGTGCCTCAGTATAAGGGAAAAGGCTATTCCAGGTGGATTGTACTTGCCTATGGAAGATCTTCCATTGAAAGGCTGATGTATGCACCAAAAAGGCCTGAAGTGTAGTCATTTGTGTAACTTTTATTAACTATTCTGACCATCTTTCTAAGGAATTAATATGGTACCAATTTTTTGGACGTTGACAAAGAAGTATGGAACATGCAGCAGTAATTATCTGCAAAATGTTTTACCTTTGCCTTTCATTAAGAAAAGGGAAACAAACACATTTCCAAAACTGCTCATCTGACATGTGGCCAACCAATATTTAGTCTTGCTATAAAATGACATCAGTTCAAACTGCAAAGTTACCCATTAAGTCATTAATCCAGCTTTGCAAGGTATAGTCTCATTAAAAGTCTCGCTTCTTCTAAGTTCCAATGAAAGGGGTAAAAATAACTCTGTCTAATATGATCACCAAAAATGTTTTGGAAATATGCCATCAGATGCCTCAATCAGCAAAAGAAGATTTAGGGAGGCGGAATGTAAATGTCAAGAAACAAGGTAAAGATATAATTTTTTCAGGCATTTCAGGTTTCTAGCACAGCCACTCACGATATTGGGAGAAAATATTGAGCATAGAGTGATAAATACGCAATAGGCAACCAGAAAATAGAGAACACAAATAAAAGAAGAAGCATGATTGTGCTTATAACAGAATAAACAACAAAAATTTCCTCTATGTCATGCAGCCAACAAAAAAAAGACAGATCACCTTTGTCAGAACATACAACTCATCCAGAAACATTAAACAGGAAAATCCAGTAGCCACGAAGTGGAAAGCTGCCGAGACAACAACACCTGATGAACCAAATGAATAATGATCCTTCCTGTCATATATCAGACAAATATTCCAAAATCAAAACATTTGCATAAGAGTTGATGACTGTGCATTTTTTGGATCCTCATATGTACATAATCTGAAAATTTACAGCATCATGGCAAATCATCTTTAAGCTGCATCGTGAGATGCCCTAAATTATACTTCAGAAGAGGATGAAACATGTCTTTGACTTCAAATTATGTCCTATTACTTTGTCATCAAAAGTAAGACTTCTCACCTTACCAATGCTTTAATGAAGTAAGCTTGATTACAGAAGTAAATTTGTAACAAAAACCAACGGATGTGTAGACTCAAATTTTACCTGCTCACTGGAAAAAAAGCATCATAGTTCTGCTTTCTGAAAGTACTTCTGTGCCGATTTTATTTAGAATAGAAAATTAAAGTATAACATACTCCAACAAGAGAACAAAGGTTTAACTGTATAATGAGTATTTTTGGTCGAACCACGCATAACCACGGAACTTAAGATGTGATCTCATGGACACTAAGCCAGAAATAAACACAGTATCATCGCCAGCTGCTCGCAGTCAAATTGGAAGCAGAGTGGATACAAAGGCGAAGAATAGACAATACCTTGCATACATAAGTTGTGCAGTTGCCGGCCTTAATACGACAATCTGGTCTTTTTTATTCTTAGTGGTTTCATCATAGCAAGCCTTCAAACCGTTAAGTTTGAGGTATAAGTTGTGTGAAATCTGCCATTGACAGCTGTAAGCTCCATTACCTAATTTAGGGATGTCAATTTGAGGTTCTTTAAGTCCAAGGCACTGCGATCCACTATCACAGTTTGAAGTGCTTTCACTTGATAATCCAACATTATCTTCCAAATCAGATGATACCAGAAATTCAATGTTGCAGATTTCAAATGAGACCCCCGTAACAAGATGATGCGCAACTGTAGTTCCAGAATGGAACTGATCGCTTAACAAAGATATTAGAATGTGAGGACCAGCAATGAACACCCCAACTTGAACACGCTTCTCAGGAAACATTCTGATAACATCCATTTCAATTTTGTTAAAATATGATGCGAACTTACTACTCCAATACCTCCCTAGTGGATCCTGAATTGACATTGCCGGAGCATGCAAAACATCATTGTTCCTCCTCCTCGGGCTCAGAGCACACTTTATTTGTCTGAGGAGTACAATAGTCGATGCAAAAGAATTATATTCCAGGTTGACATTGAGTTTACCAACAACCAAACTACAACCAAACCGGGAATTAGAACCACTGAGGTCATGATCTGTCAAATAGCTCCATATCTCACAAAGAATCCATGGAGCCTGCACATTTAGTATATTTTTATCATCAGGTTCCAAACAAGAATTTTTCCAGTTCAACCACAATTTTCCTAAAAGGCGATCTAAATGCGGGGCTGAAGTTCTACAGACATCTTCAGTAACATTATCATGAGTAGCTTCAGGAAAGTACATAAGTTGTGCAGGGTCACTCCATACAACAATCTGCCTTTTATTGACTTCCTTCTTCCAATGTTCTTCTGAGTAACTACTTCCATAAGCTTCCACCGCAGAAAAAGAAAGAACCTTCAAGTTCCCCGGTGCAAATATTAAATACTTTTCAGAAAGATTTACCATGCATCTTAAGAAGAAAGCATCAACGAAAAAATGGAAAGAGAGTAAGTCTTGGTGCGAAATTTTTGTGTCCGAAACTGACTTCCCACTGAGAGAAGGCTGTAGTAACTTATCTGGAGAAACAGACACTGAAATTTCTTGTACTTTCAGAATGATACTTCGTTGTAGAACAGAATTTTCAGAAACAGATCCAAAACGCAGGCTACTCTCTGGAAAAATAACCAGAACTTTGTGTAACAACAAGATCCTCATAAATGAAACTAACAATCTGCCTATCATGCTCAAAATGAGCACAAGTATCTGCTGCAACTTTGAAAAAGGCCTAGCGCCCAGCAACTCATCAGGATTGCCATTTCTTCCAGGACTACTTGATGCCACTCTGTAACGAGCTATTCTCCGTGCCACTGCAATTGCCTCATGAGGCAGATCATTCTCGATCTGACTGATCAACTTCCACTGAGACTTGACAGATATTGAGTACGCTGAATCCCAAAACGACAAGGTAGCTGATCTTTTCATTAGTTCATCTGCAGGATAGCCAACTCGTAGAAGTATACTCTTGTAGGTCTTTATGTAACGCAACCATAGACACACAATTCTAACTACCTTACTCAATGACAAATTAGAAGGTGGACTAACTTTGCTTGCTGCTATATTCCACAGTTGCCTTCCAGGTCTAGCACATTTGTACTCTTTGGACAAGAGTCCATATAATAATACTATAACAGAGAGATCTGCTGGAGAAAATAAAAACTTTAAGGCGGGGACATGAAACCACAAGCTTATGGACTGAAGATGATTGAAATCAACTACAGCTAACAGATTGGTCCCAGGTAAAATACAGCTCATGTGATTTTCAGTGTTCAACCTAATCTCAAAACTGTTAATATCAACATCAAACGAACTATCTTGAAAAGGCACAAAAAATGAACTCATGAGCCCTCTTATAAAGCATGTGTGGCCTGTAATGCGTGGTCCAGCTCCAAACTTTTTCATATACAATGAGCATGAGACTTGATCATACAAACAAGAAGCTTGCAGAAGCACATCAACGTCATACAACTGCAAGTGACAATGTTTAATACAAGTATTCAGTAAGGACATTCTCCATGTTCTGGTGCTAATTTCCGAAATCTTTTCAATAGCAGCATGCAAAGCACAACCCTGAAACAACAAAGACAACCCATAACTTTAGGTGCACAGATGAAATAAATCCTGAAGCATAATAAACAAATAAACAAAGAAAGATTCATGGAATTGTGTTGTTCTGCTAACCATTTGTTTCTTTTGGTGGATAATTTAAATTTTCATCTCATTGGGTTCTTGGGAAAATTCATTTTAAGATCATTACAAAATATATGATAGAGACAAACCCACGAGATTCAATCTTATAAAGTAGAAAAGCATATTTCGCTGGCATGTCATTTATCATGATTAATAACCTGAGGTTTTGGCCTACAATTGTCATGCATGGTCATATTGCTGTGCTAGAAGCATTTATAGAAACTCTGAACTGTTTTCCATAACACTTCTTTTACTCGGGAGTTAAAGAAGAAAGTTAGAAGCCAGCATAGAAGCATTTGTATACCTTCTGTTGGATAATATGGAGCCTAAGGAGGAGGAGCAAATTTAGTACTTTGTCACTTTCTTCTCTTTCTATACTAGGTCTTTTATTCCCCAATAAGATCCAGGAGAGGTGCATAATAATGACTTTTATATTATTTTCTTGCTTTCCTTTCCTTCCTTGTCCCTCCTGCCTACCTATATGCAACTGATATTAAAAATTTGATTTCCACTCAGTGGTTATAAAATTCTGTTCAGAGCATGAATTAGAGGAAACAAAATGACGACACTCCAATTCCTAATGCCCAAATTCTAGTACAAGTATAATCGGAAACTACGGATAAGCATATGCAGTGTTAATGGTATTCGATTATCTGATCAACTAGAGCCATGACAGGAAACGATCACTCACCAGTTATGATTACTTCGAAATGTCAGAGATAACCAGGCTGGTGGGAAATCGTAGAACAGCACAAAAGCACGAAGTGAACACGTATTAACTAGACCAAAATTTTACAAAACTCACATTTTCTAATAATAATGCAAAGAGTAAAATCAAGAAGAACCAAGGTATAATTAGAATACCTCAGGATCAATCTCTTCAAGAACCTTGTTCCTTTCGTCTACCATGGTATCTCTTGGCTTCCGTCTCCACTTTACTCCTCCCTCATCCTCCTCTTCTCTTTTCAAACCAAAGAAAGGAGAAAAGTCAAAAACCCATTATTCAAAAAATGCTTGTGTGATAATTTAATTGTAGGATATTGGACTTAAACACCATGTTTAACAGTTTAAATCCAAAAAATGCTCATCTGATATCCTAATTGTAAGACATTGGACTTCAACACCATACTGAAAGTATGACTACTAATGTTCATCAATTGTTATAAGAGCCATATATATAGTTGGCATAAGAACCATCGAGCACCACACTTTCACTGCGATAATGTTGCATAAATGGTGAAACCTGTGTTGCAGTGTTCGTTGGATTAGATAAAACTAGCACAAAGCAAGCCCGCATGGGTGCAGGAGGCTACGAAGCACTCTGGAACATGTGATCTAATTATAAGACATGGCACTTGAATCGGCTAAATATGGAGTTCTAATTTGGGGTTTATATGATCTTAAGACGACACGCCAAAAGCTCACCCAAGGGAGAGAACGATGCGGAGGCCGTGAATCACGAGAGTGAAGGCGGCGGAGGAAAACGGGGAGAATTGCAGGTGCATGCGCTCCACGGTTACTTCCTTAAAGCAAAATCTGGATGGGTCGTCTAGCAATTCGTTAAGCGCGGAAGTGTTGAAACTGATGCCGTTTAGAGTTCCCTTTGATCGGAGGAGGCCCAGTTTGAGTTCTAGTCCTTGGTCGTCTCTCAGCCATGGCTGTAGCAGACTTGTTAGTCTCCGTGAAATAAAATCGTTGAAAAACATCACTTTGTTTTCTTAATTATTTACTCCGATTTCCATGGATTTCGCACAGAAGAAGTGGGCTTCGATCAATTTGACGGAATTTTGCGGCTTCAAGAGAATCACACCGGAAACGTTTCTTGATTTCAGAAGGAAGAGACAAAAGGGGGGAGGTGGATAACGGTCAGAAACAGGGAAAAGGACAATCCAGAAAATATCTTTTGTAATAGATAATAAATCTTGAAAATGATTAGAGAGTAATCTGATATCTTAGAGACCTCGTTAATCAATATTTTCTATCATTTCAATTATAATGTGTTTTATGCATAACATCAAAATATTTTTTAGTTAATTAATTCAAAATTATTAATTTTATAGTATTTCTTAAAATAAATATATAATAATTTTCTATTTCATACCATTTTATTCAAGCATATATGCTACTTAATTTCAAACTATAGCCATTTTAGAGTCACGTTTATTGCTTAAATTATTCTATAATTCAACCAATATTATATATTTTACAATTAATAGTTGAAAATGTCCATCATATATATATGTATGCATTATCCAAATAGATAATTCCAATTATGCAACACAAGTATAATTAATCTAATTATTAATTTGAACTTATTTTAATTATATAAACAATTACGTTCTATTTTTTTAATTTCTTTATTGTTCACATAAATGACAACATTTTCCTCTTAACTCTACTCTTTAACAATCCAAAAACTGAAGTCCATGATTTTCATACTTAAAAAGGGTGTTTGGCTAAATCTTAAAATGCTTTATATACTCATACAACTTATTAAATATTTTAACTGTGTAAAGATATTTAATTTTATTTTAAAAACAAGATTTTAATGTATTTGAATAAAATATTAAAGCTTATAAGATATTAGAGTATTTGTCATGATAACTTTTTCATACTTTAATAATGACTCAAAAACCCATCAGACGGTTAGAATTTAAAATCATATAAATAATAATTTTGTTTTGGAGAGAAAATGTCAACTGTATGAAGGGTAAAAATGAAATACTAACAAAATTATGAGTTTCTTTTTGTCCGATTAGATGTTAAGATTAAAGAGCTTGTAAGATGTTTAAAAAAAAATGGATGGAGTTAATTGTTTTCTAAAAAGATTTTAAAATTCAAAACAATTGCAATAGCTCATAAACTAAGATGTTTTGACGAGCTTATAAACTTAGCCAAACACTCTCTTAGTGTCAATTGAACGTCCTTTGGTCTATAACATCTCAAGGAATAGCCTCAAATATTGAATTAAGGGGTAAGCAATATTGGGTTGAATTTGTATTTAAAATCTTGTTGAATATGTTTTATTTAATATATACACTTTATATATAAAAATTTATTTTAAATAATATAAATGTGTAGTCTCTATACACGTATTATTTATAGATTAATCAAAATAAAAAGAATACAACAAGACTAAGTAGAAAATAAGATCCGAAGCACTATCGCACAAAATCAAACCAAAAATGGAAAGATGAGTTGACAAATAAGGTTAGAGAAATTCTGAAAAGGGCTCCTCATTTTAGATAGGAATTAGATAACTTGCATGGAGAGGATATCTAATTGCATTTAAAGTTAGTTGCGAGATTTCAATTGAGATTGACAAAATTGCACCTTTGCATCATGCCTGAAAAGGACACTCGCTCTCCCAACATCTTCATTGCCCGTACTTTTCTTTACATCAGACCATTCTATATCATCAGCCAACCCTAACAATATTATTCTCTCTCTCTCTCTCTCTCTCTTCAATATTCGTTCCTTTCGGCTATCTTAGCGTTCAATCTTCCTAAACATCGCGTAATAATTGTTTGTTTCCGTAACTCTATACATAATTAGGAGAGGCCTGATTAGTTAACGGAGAATGAAGAATTCAAGAACCAGCAATTATGACATGGCGACGGATTCCAACGTCGTCCTGAAGAAGAAAGAAACGGTTGGCGAAACATTGCAGACTCATGATGGTCAAGAAGAATATTCTTTTCGCCTCAGCAGCACGTCGGAGGCCGGCCCCGCTAACCATGACCGCCCGCCGCCTCCCTCAGGCTCTAGCTCCCCCTACAACAGCGCCGTGTGGGAGGAACCGCAGGCATCTTCAACCCAGACATGGGACCCGCCTTCCTCGCCGTTGTCGAAATCTCCGTGGTCCTCTCACGTGGCGCCTGAATCGTCGTATACGTACACAGGCCTGATGGGGTCCCTTGTCCGCGAAGAAGGGCACATTTATTCATTAGCAGCTTCCGGGGATTTGCTGTACACGGGCTCAGACAGCAAGAACATCAGGGTATGGAAAAACCAGAAAGAATTCTCCGGGTTCAAATCTAACTCCGGATTGGTTAAAGCCATTATCATTGCGGGTGAACGGATTTTCACCGGCCATCAGGACGGAAAAATCCGGGTCTGGAAGATCTCCGGAAAGGATCCAAGCGTTCACAAGCGCATCGGAACATTGCCAACTTTCACGGCCAAAATAAAAAGCTCGTTCAATCCCAACAAGTATGTTGAGGTCAAGAAGAATCAGAATGCAATCTGGATCAAACACGTTGACGCCATTTCATCTCTCAGTTTGAGCGAGGATAAATCCCTGTTATACTCAGCTTCGTGGGATAAAACGATTAAGGTCTGGCGAATTTCAGATTCAAAGTGCCTGGAATCAATCAACGCGCATGACGATGCTGTAAATTCAGTCATCGCCGGCTTTGATGGACTGGTATTCACCGGCTCAGCCGACGGAACCATCAAAGTTTGGCGAAGAGAACTGCAAGGGAAGGGAACAAAGCATTTCTTTTCACAGACATTGTTAAAGCAAGAATGTGCAGTAACAGCCCTAGCTCTCGACCCTTATGCCACAGTTTTATATGGCGGATCATCAGACGGGCTAGTTAACTTCTGGGAACGCGCCAAGTTTCTTTCTCACGGGGGAGTTTTGAGGGGCCACAAGCTTGCAGTACTGTGTTTGGCCACGTCAGGAAATTTAGTGCTCAGCGGATCGGCGGACACCAATATTTGCGTGTGGAGACGGGAAGAAGAGGAGCATTCTTGTTTATCAGTGCTGACCGGGCACACTGGGCCGGTCAAGTGTTTGGCAGTCGAAGAGGATCGTAAAGGGACTGATGTAGGAGGCGGTGACAGGCAGTACACGGCATATAGCGGCAGCCTGGACAAGTCCGTGAAGATATGGAGGGTCTCTGCACAGCCGTGGGAGCCGACTCCACCAGATGCACCACCGCAGCCGCAGCAGCAGCATCAAGTCGAGAGCCAGAACCTACATCAAAGAATTCCGTCGGTTCAGAGCTTCTCATCGTCAGTAGGTAGAGGGAAGGTGAGCCAAAGGAGAAAGTAGCAGTAAAGAGTAAATACCTGGTAATTGGCAAGAAATATCTGCTAATTATTTTACAAGTAGATCATGAGTTAATCAGTAGAGAATTGTTTTTAACATGTCAGATTTTGCTTTAGATCACCATCTCATCTGTAAAATATTAATCTAGCCAAATCGGGTTTAACCGAACCTACGACGAGTGCAATGCCACTATTTATTGATGTACAATTATATTTTTCTGTGATTGGTTTGATTAATTTAGTTCAATTAAACCTGATTAGGATATAAAATTTTCATTAATCAAGACAGAGATTGTAATGAAGGATATTATTTGGTTATATATAAATATATGATTCATTAATTTTATCATTTTACATGTGGCATTAATTAGGACATCATTGGTCAGTTTTCCAGGATTTTGGTGAAGTATCAGTAGTGAATCATTAATCAAAGCTTGCAATTAACATTGGTAACATGGATAAGGATTTTGATGTCTTTGTTTCCTTTTCAATTGCGTCAGTACAATAAGCTTTTCGTTCTTGGCATATCAGTTAAGAAGAAACCTTGTAAGCTGACTTTGGTGGGATTTCAGAATGTGAATGTTAGAAATTCATCATGTACTGAAAAATCAATGTTTTCAGAAATTAAATGAGCATATCTTTCACATGATGTTTGACCCTTAATGCCCATCAAATTTTCTTCGTTGGATTTTTGTGTTTTGGACTTTGGATATTATTTTAGATGAGCAATGTAACAGTAGTCAAAGGAGAAACAAGTGGATGGAATTATTAGATTACATCTCCGTACTCAACCAAATAACTAACTAATTAAAACTAAAGTCATATACACAATACATTCTTGGGATTAATTTATGCAGCTTTCAAGTACGAGTCCAAAACATCCTCTTGAGAATAGATTGTAGGGCTAATCTAACAAGATAATGACCAAGAAAAGTGTAAATTAGTACCCTTCTCAATTTCTATCATTTAAAGTTGAGGTCTCGTGACATTATAACTTTAAGGGGCCTTTATGTAATAATCAAATAGTTAAATAAGTCAACTCAATCGTAAACTTGAATTTTCATTAATTTTTATGCTAATGTCAACAACCTCCATTAATATCACTAACGATTAGGTCCATTTACAAATTAGATGCAAAATAGCTACATTAGGAATCATGCATGCAGAAGAAATATGTTCACATTATTTACTATTTTTCATAGAGGTGACAATTGGATCTGAACTCAATAGAAACAGTGGTTGGTTCATTTTTCAAAAAAAAAATGAAGGCATGGGGGTCTTGAGTCCCGAGTCCTTAGGGACCCATCCCGATCTATTATATAGATACTTTATTTTTCTTCACTTATCAGAATGCCTTCTCTTCCCTTAAATTAGAATCTTGTGAAGTTTAAACATTAATAAAATATTATATTATTTTATTTGTTTGTTATTATTTATTTATTCAATAGTTGATGAATTAAAAAATTGTCCAACAATACTTGATGAGGAGCAAGATAAAAAAGTTGTTACTAATTAATATATAATTACTATGAATTATTAGGTTGTTTTGTTAAGAATAATTTCATTCGTATATGGGAATTTGTTTTTTGAACTTGAATATGAATATTTCATGAACAATTTTATTTATAATTGATATGTTGAATTTTTCTTAAAATATTTATAAAGAAGAAATAAAATAAAATTGATGCGTTAAAAAAATACACGGGTCTAATTGATATGAACTATACTCAAAAGCTTGGGCCGAAGTAAATGCAAATCCTAAAGGGGTGGACCTGCAAAAAAACCGTTGAGTGCTAACGCTCAGGTTAGTCTCGAATTTAGGAATAATAATCGTAAAAATAGTAATGAGATATCGAGATATGATTAAGAAATTCGTAGGAGAAATTGCAATTAGAATGCTAAAACAAGAATATAGAGTACTTTTTCAAATTCTGGAGGGTGCCCCCTTTGGGGGACTGCACCTGTATATATAAAGGGGGCATCCTCTCTGTTGAAACTCTGCACACTACCTTTTATTCTAAAAAAAGGGGACGAAATATGTCGGGATAAGGCAAGATTCGATCTTATTTTTAACTAATCAGCTCACAACAACACGCTTTGCCTAGGGGAGGATTCCTTTCGTCTGATGACTCCTATTTTGCGGGAAATCCCTTCTAGATTTTGGAGTCATGGGTTTTGGAGGCTCCTCCCTTCTCCTGGGTTGTCCTAGTTGCCAAGGTGGTCTTCCTAGGGTGATGTGGTTCAATGTGGATGTTGACCTCAAGGTTCATAAAATGCCACGTGGGAGAATGAGCTGCTATGTGTGTCAGCCTTTTAGGTCGAATATTTGTTGGGTTTTGATCATGATCCAAGTAGGGAATGCTTTCAACCTCCTTCCTTTATCAATCTATTTTCTGAGAGATGCCCCCCAAGGCCGCTTATAAAATTTTCTTAGGCCTTTCATGACTTGAGTATTTTAAAATATTACGAGCATCTCGTTCGTTCTTCTTTTTGAAATGCTTGGACCTCTCTAGACGAGTTTATTTTTATAAAAAATAAATAAAATAAAATAATCGAGACTATCGAATTAAATCTACTCCCACGAATTTTGTATTGGAGGAGGGCGGCATGGGCGGCCTCAAAAGTAGAGAAGTCATTACTGCTTATTTAATTTGCTATTATAACTACATGTTATATGTGGCCTAACTAATTTGTAGCCCTAATTTCAAAGCAAATAAATATATTGGTAGTAAGTAAATAATTTGTGTATAAGACTAAACCCCTCATTGTTCATATGTAGATTGAACAAATAAAGCAATTATTTCTTATTTGGGAAAATTATGATCAAGCTTATCAACCAGCACATTCACGTATTAATTACACAGAACATTGATTCCGGGTTGTTGAAACTCTCATGCATGCACGAAAACCAACCACATGTTCGCGCCCAATCTGCGTTAAAATACCGACAAAAAATGGCCTAATATTTTGACTTATTTAGGATGTGAATTTGGTAATTGTTGGATAAATATTGAGTTACCAATGACAGTGATCCACATAGTCTTCATTCTCTACTCGTATTTCAAAAAATCCTTATTAAAATTAGGTATAATTAAACTAAACTAATTACATAATAAATGTATATACTTATTATATAATTAACATTTTTATTAAATTATTATTAATGATATGATAAGTATACACTTATTATATAATTAATTTCAGCCTAGTTAATATTGTTATTAACTTTCTCAGAACGCTTGATTTTGAATCTACTGAAACCAAAATGAATCCTTTGACCATGGATGAATCATATAACAAAATAAGTTCGTTCTTGAAAAATAAAAGTCGTTTGACTTTATAACAAGAATGTGATATACAAACCGTTAACCGTGTATTATTTATGTGAGAAAATGTCATATAATTAACAACTTTGTTAATTTATTATTAGGGAGAAGCCACAAGTGGAATAATAACCCAGAATTTGGGGCAGCGCAGTTCCTTTGGAGCCAAAAATATTTCATGCGTAAATCAAATTTTCACACCCACGGCCACTATCACGAAAAGAAAACCCGACCAGGGACCACCCACCAAGCACCCAAAGCAATAGATTCCGTTCTTAAAAGACAGAATTGCCCCTAAACTCATCTTCAAACTACCACATGGCTACTTGCTCACATCACCGTCCCACCATCCTACCGTCACTCACACACAGACACAGACACAGTCACTGAGCTGAGCTTTCATGATTTCATCTCTTCTCTTTCCATCATAATGATTTAACAAAACAAGATCACTTTTTTAATACGATTTTGCAATTAAACAAAACCAAAAAAAGATGCCCAACTCCGAAACAGTGCCCACCACCATTTCTCCCACTTTCCCTTTCCCAACACTTTTTTCCTCCACCCCATATACCGTCTTTGTATTTTCTTCCACACTCTTCTCCTGCCCTTAATCTTTCAATTCCTCGTTTATCTCTGAAAGAAAAAGAAAAGGGGGAAGATTTTTGCTAAGATTTCAGTTAATTTTATCCCACTCTTTCACAGAACCAAATTCTTTGCTTGCAACTAAAGGCTGTTTGTTTACTATAGCAACACCTAAAACCCCATGTTTTTTCCGTTACCCTGTTCTTGTTCTGCTCGAGATTCGTGTTTCTTGTGATGCTTGTTCCTATGTGAAGTGGGCTGTGAAATAAAGGGTTTGATTCGAGACGAAGGATATGTCCTTAGAGGTGGCGACCGTTGTGGAAGATGCGGCGGAATATTCCTTTGCTATGGAATATCACGGGCCTCCGATAACCCGTGAGCTGCCGCGGGCCGTGCCCATCAATGTGGATCGGATTCCGGTGGCTGCTGTTGTTTCTCCGCTGCCGTTTTCGGGTAATTTGTCGCTGCCCATTGTGCAACCAATATCTGCTACTGACATAATCGGAAAGAAGCTGTCGAAGGATTTGAAATTAAGCTCCACCTCTGCCGAGTTATTGACTGTTTCCCCGACTTCAGTGATTGCATTTGAGTCTCGGAACAATGAGGTGAGTGAGGGTTCTTATAGTAAAGAACTAGGGTTGGGGACTGAAACTAGTGTTTCACCTAGCTCGGTTGGTAATGCATCGGATGAAAGAGAACCTGAAAATTGTCATAGTAATGATGTTTGCGCTTTGTCCGGTGAGTTAAGTAGTGATTTTGAGTGTTGTCATCGTGATGGCGGGGTGAACGGAGCAAATGAGAGGGGATATTCTTCAATTAGTCCTGATCGTTCATGTGAGTTAGGTGGGGTTGGGACTTCAGAGGCTTTAGGGTCTTTGGATAGCTTTGAGAAGTCAAGGGATTCCTCGGGGAGTCTGCACAAGTCGAGGCTGTCTAGTGGTTTTAAAGAGAGCTTAGATTTTAATGAGTCTAATCGAACAGACTGGGCATCCAATGAGTCAGTGTTGAGTATGGATTATCTGTCCTCTAGGGTTTCTTCTCGTAAGTTTGGGGATGGGAATAATGAATCTGCTTGTGATGTGAGGCGAGGCCCCGTGGTTACATTTTGTGATATTGAGTCAGATGATGGAAATACGAATGAGGAGCTTAGTCGTTCAGAACCTGAGGTGGTTAGAGCAAAGAAAGAACCTACTGTTGAAGTAAAGAAAGGAGCGTGTTATCGGTGCTTGAAAGGAAATAGATTTACAGAAAAGGAGGTATGCATGGTTTGTGATGCTAAGTATTGCATTAACTGTGTGCTTAGAGCAATGGGGTCCATGCCTGAAGGTAGAAAGTGCGTGACTTGCATTGGATACCCCATTGATGAATCAAAGCGCGGATCTTTGGGAAAATGCTCTAGAATGCTCAAGCGGTTGCTCAATGATCTTGAGGTTCGGCAGATAATGAAGGCTGAGAAATTGTGTGAAGTGAACCAATTGCCACCTGAGTATATCTATGTGAATGGTAGGCCTCTTTATCATGAGGAGTTGATCATGCTGCAGAGCTGTCCTAATCCACCAAAGAAGCTGAAACCAGGAAATTATTGGTATGACAAAGTATCAGGTCTTTGGGGAAAGGTGAATGACGATAAGCTTAAAGTTATAATTCCTGAAATTTTTGCTTCATTTTTATCTCTTGCTCCTTCCTACTGAAGGGACTATTTACTGAATTTTACAGGAAGGACAGAAGCCTTCACAAATTATTAGCCCCCATCTGAATGTTGGGGGTCCTATTAAGGCAGATGCTAGCAATGGAAACACCCAAGTTTATATAAATGGTCGTGAGATCACAAAAGTGGAATTGCGTATGTTAAAGGTTGTCATTTTGGTTGTCCAACATACATCGTTAACTGTTCTCTTGACATTCTTTGTTAAATTCATTTCTATGAATGTTTGTAGTTAGCGGGAGTTCAATGTGCCGGGAATCCACATTTTTGGGTGAATGATGATGGTTCGTACCAAGAGGAAGGACAGAAAAATACAAAAGGTTATATCTGGGGCAAGGTTCGACTTCTATCAAATCTATGATGTCTTTCTTTCCTGTCGCAAAAATTAAAAGAAAATACAGTTACACTTTTTCTGTATTCCAGAGAGCCGCCATCTTGTTTCACTACTTATTGATGTTACTGTTCAGGCTGGAACGAAGCTGCTTTGTGCTGTACTTTCTCTCCCAGTTCCTTCTAAATCATCACATCCTTGTGGGGAGCAAGTAACTAGCATGATCAGTCGGAGTATGCCAGATTATCTTGAACAAAGAGCAATTCAGAAACTTCTTTTGATTGGATACAGTGGATCTGGGACAAGTACCATATTTAAACAGGTAGCTCTTAAGAATTTTCCCAGATATTGATTGCACTTTGAAACACAAGTATTGGCCATATTGTTATTGAATAAACGTTATTTCTTTTTTTTCTTTTTCAGTTTTTTTACTTTATCAGTCTTTTGTCGTTATTGGAGTGACATCCCCATTTAGCCACTAAACTGAAATGATGATCTTCAATTTAATGTATAGCGCTGAAGTGGATGGTGTAGCATTTATTTAACATAATGAAGCATTTTTTGGTCCTTTGGATATGTGAGGTAGGATCATGTCTTTCAGTTCGATTCCATTATTGACATAAAACTTCAACTAACACAACTATTAGGATGAGAAACTGAGCATTTCTGATACAATGTAACTTCTGTTCTATAAAGTGAATTAAATTTGAAATCATATTTTAGAAAATAGTAGGATACATTCTTTCACATTTTTAGTTCAGAAAAAAAATTATCATCATGGTGTGGTAGGTAACATTTGCAAGTATCAGCACCTTATCCCAGTACATCAACGAGATACTGCATTGTTAAGCATTTGGTAGCGTCTGAGACCCAGATAAATGCAAGAGTTGAAATAAGAAAATGCTTGAATACAAATATGGGCAGACAGTACGTTTGCTTTACTCTACTCACATCATATATTCTGATAGGCTTTTGATGACTCCAGACTACTCACATATCACACCTACTGAACTCCTCCTTTTTGTACCATCTCAACTTCTCTTTACCAGATGGGACAAATTTCTAACCTCTCTATATTATTTACTAGTTTTAATCCCTTCTGATTCTCATCCTTTGTGACAACATTTAGTAACCCATTCTAATTCTGGAAGCATGTTGCTCCCTACAAAGTTGATTACTGTAATATTGTCCAACCTCACATTACTTGTAATGTCAATGCGGTGTTTTAGCTATTTAAATATGAATTAGCTTGCTTGCTGGTGATGCAACTTAGTTGATGGCACTTAAGTACTTGAGGTTTCTAATAATCTGCACTTTATCTTGTGATCAATTATCATTTTGCTGGAGCATTTAAGTGAAATGCTTGTTCGGATTGCTTTTATCCTTTATGCCATATTGGGAAATATTCAAACCTTTGACATGTTTAGTGTTGTTGGATTAGGCTAAAATTCTTTACAAAGACATACCTTTCTCCGAGGATGAGCGTGAACAAATTAAATTAGTGATCCAGAGCCATGTGTATACTTACATCGGGATACTTCTTGAGGGCCGCGAGCGCTTTGAAGAAGAAAGTCTGAATGACTTGAGGCAAAATCAGTCTTCTGATGGTTCAGCGCTTGCAGGTAGAAATTCATCTGAATATTTTTCTTATTCGCTCAAGCATGCGAGTATAAAAGCATCATCCGATTGTAAGCTGGGATCTAATTGCTAATGTACTTTATAGCTTTGGGTTTTGTTTGTTTTACAATTTATTGATGTGCTTTTTAGAGTTTGAGACACTCGGATCATTTGTTGTTATACAGTTTACAATTTATTGTGTTATCAACCTTCAGTAATGATTTTTCGCCAAATTGGTTTTCGAGATTAACAGGCAATTAAAGCTTCACTTGCATTTATCACGTTCCTTATATGTGATGAAGAAATTTGATGGTTCCTGCCATTGAACTTTTTATTTAGTTTATTTTGTAAACTTCATTTTGTCAGATGCATGAATAATTTATAACGAGTAATTTGAATGAGCTAGTAAAGTTGCTCATTTATCATGTAAGTTATATGTTATAAGAAGATTTAATGATCCATGACTATAAAGTTTTACTTATTAACTTTTCAAACATTTCAAATGCATCAAGGGTGTATATCAACTCATTCTGATGCTATTTTTATCCCCAACCCCACGCCGTTTTTCCTGCCAGAACCTAGTACATTATAGTTTAGCATTATTGTATAATTGAGAATATTTTCTCTTGTATGGTTAATCAGAGTAAGCCAAGTTTATGCGAAATGAGGTTCCTCTATCAGCCATGAAAAGAAACTGTATCCTCTAGATTGATTATTCATTGGCGTCCAAGTTGTATATTTGCAGGGGTAGAAAAAGATTGTGTAAAAGTTGAAATCCATTTATGTTTTAATTTACATAAAACTGGATATTGTTGCTAACACATAAACTGGTGTTGCAGATTAAAAAAAAAATCATTCAGGTCACTTTCTATGAATATTAGGAAAGATGCCAACTTTAGTGGTGAATTCCCGGTGACATGTTGAGGTCTCATAGCTTCCAAAAATCTAGACTGCTCCATATCAGAGTGGATAAAATGCAGTTGACATAGAAATGCCTGCTGCATGTATTGATTTCAAGTGCTTTGTGATATCATTTTTTAAAACTGTTGAAGAGCTTTTCCCTCCATGTTACGGCTTAATAATTTATTTTTTGAAATCTGTACTGGTTGTCCCTGTATGCTTTTGTCGCTGACATGTATAATTTGTTAGCTTTAAATGCGTGCTTGGTTTATAACAGGGCATGTTGACTGCAATGGTGAGAAGACTCTTTATTCCATATGTCCACGACTGAAGGCATTTTCCGACTGGCTCCTTAAGATCATGGCATCAGGTACTTTGGAAGCTATCTTCCCGGCTGCTAGTCGGGAATATGCACCACTGGTTGAGGAACTGTGGAGTAATCCAGCTTTCCAGGCAACGTACAAGCGGAGAAGTGAATTGGAAACTCTCCCCAGTGTTGCGAGTTATTTCTTAGAGCGGGTAAGATAATGACCTTGTTACTTCCTGGCCTGGCTGTTAGATTGAGTGTCGAATATTCCGTTATAGAAACGACAAATTCTTTTGTGGAATGTCATGCTTTTATTCATTCTAGATGTCTCATTTGTAGGCGATCTCGAGGGTGACTACACTGTTTGTTTTGGTCATAGTTCATAATTCTTTCTATGTCTAGTGCAAAATTATTTGAGAGTGAATTCTAAATATGGATCCTGTTATCCTTGTAAGATAATAATAGACAGCAGAAGAGGTTTAGATAATTTTTCACATCCAGTGATCCACCTTATTAAATTTTACAAGATCATTACTGTATTTTCATTTCATTTCCTCTCAATTAATTGTTTGCATGATCCCTTCTTGTTTTGCTTTCTCCTTTACCAGGCTGTTGAGATATTGAAACCGGATTATAAACCATCTGATGTGGATATCCTTTATGCTGAACATGTTACTTCATCCAATGGGCTTTCATGTGTGGACTTCTCATTTCCTGAGTCAGCATATGATGATGATGCTGACAGTGGGGATCTGCATGATTCTTTGCTCAGGTAGTGTAATAGAACATTTTTCTTCTCTGGAATTTTGTGAGAAAGTTATCTTACAATTATGGTTATTTCTACTACAGAGTTCCATATTCTGATGTCTGAGTTTATGTTTTGTAACTATGAACGTGGTTTGTTGCCTATACTTATGTGTGCGCATGCATCATTTGTTTCTTTTCAAACAATTAAGGAAACATGTAAAAGGCAAAAGAAGTTTCAATCAGTTCTTGCTTCTTGGCAATGAAAAAACAAGAAGTTTTATACTGCGGCGATGATTGAGAATACTATAAATTTCCCAATTTCTCTTCAAGCTATTCTTGGTCATTCTGACCTGGGTTAAGTTACAAAAGGTTGACGACGTTGTGCTTTGTTCTCTCTTGCTCTCTTGACGTTATTTTTGTTCAATTGATCACAGATTTCAGCTGATAAGATTACAGGCGAAAGGCTTTGGAGAAAACTGCAAGTGGCTTGAAATGTTTGAAGATGTTCGGATTGTTATTTTTTGTGTCTCTTTAAGTGACTACGATCAGTTTGCCATTGATGGTGATGGGAACGCAGTCAACAAGATGCTGTTGAGCAAAAAGTTCTTTGAGAACATGGTTACTCATCCAACCTTTGATCAGATGGACTTCCTTCTCATATTAAATAAATTTGACTTGTTCGAGCAAAAGATAGAACAGGTTCCTTTGAGTCTATGTAATTGGTTTGATGACTTTCATCCGGTGGTGAGTCGTAACCGCCCCAACAATGCAAACCATCCAACCCTTGGGCAGTTGGGCTTTCATTACATTGCTGTCAAGTTCAAAAGGCTCTATGCAGCCCTGACAGGTCGAAAGCTATATGTATCACTAGTGAAAGCTATGGAGCCTAATAGTGTAGATGCAGCACTGAAATATGCAAGGGAGATTCTAAACTGGGATGAAGATAGACCCAACTTTAGCTTGAGTGAGTATTCGGTTTATAGCACAGAGGCAAGTTCCTTCTCTCACTGAGACGGGCAATGGAATAGTTTCTTGCCATTGTACAGAAATTACATGTGAATGAGAAAACAAAGTTAGATGTTGACCATGCTCTGTTTCTAATGTTTTCCTTAGTTGGGTTCTTGCTGATATATCGATAAGTAGCAGATACCATCCAATAGTGAACGGTAGGTGAGTTTTACTGCATTTATAATAGATAGTTTCAATTGTAAAATTCCAGAAAAAGGAGCTACTGGGTAGTATGTATTTCTGGTGAAATGGGATTGGATTGAACTGTTTCTAGACAGGGTGATGTTGTGACGGTAATGCATTGGATTTACTGTACAAAATGGAACAGTGAAGGGCAGATGTCCTATTCCTGAATTTGAAAAACTTGTGCCTGGTTTTGTTTACAATTCCCTAATTGAATTCGTTGCTGATATTCTGCTTGCAATACTTTTGGCACCTGCTGCGACTGAAAAAGGATGCCCGACAGGCTCAACCAATCTAACTAATTGCGCGCTGCCATTGTGCTGTGTCTGGTGAATGTGAGGCCCATGAATGTATATGCTTGCATTATTCCTTGGCATGTAAAGAATTCGTTATTAATGCTGATATTGCTTATTTAGTATAAATCACTTAAACACAGAATCCTAATAAAAAATAAGCCCAAACAGCGTAAATTTCCTCATTAAAGCGCGGCTGTATTCCTTTGCTGCTACTATGAAAATTGAGAAGGGCCTGAACTGTTATTTGTATACAGGAAATGACAAAGGATGTTGCAGTACCGAAACAATGGAATTCGATAGATATTCTCATGTTCAATAGAACAAACCAAACATGGGCTAAATTTGTCTATAATTTACTCATCGTTCTATATTTATCAACAACAATGTTAGTTTGTATCATTAGAGCCAAACGAGGCTTGACAGAATAAAATTTAGAGAGCCTGCCAACAACATGACTAACATCATCTACCTTTTCTTTTGTTGAAGGAAAAGATTAGATTGAATTGAACTCCTTATCTTTATCTAAAAGAATCAAAACTATTTAAATTTTAGTTTCGTCAGTATTCATTTGAACATGGTCTAACTTGATCACCTAACTCATAACCACACTAGAAATGGTAAAGGCTATCTAAAAGAATCAAAACTACTTAAATTTTAGTTTCATCAGTATTCATTTGAACATGATCTAACTTGATCACCTAACTCATAACCACACTAGAAATGGTAAAGGCTAGACAGCCAACTCCTCTGTGCATGATGAGATGTCATGCAGATTGGTGTTCTGGGTTTTATGATTCATCAAATCGCAAGATTTTTGGATTTCAATTCAGAAAGTGATAAAAATGTCGAGGATATACGACAACTGGGAGAGGCTAGTTGCAGCCACACTGAGGGAACAGCTTCGGCAACTCTGTCACGCTCCCTCCAGGGACACCAGCATCAGCTCCCGAGCTTCCAATTTCAGTTTTCCTTCTCCATATCCCGACGTGCCCTTCGATTCTTTAACCACAGTAGCTCTTCTTGGTATCAGCACAGTCCTCCTTATGTTGGAGGGTCTCACTGGGGCCATAATACCAGTGATTTTGAAGTTGAGCAAAGTGCCAAGGCTGAGAAATCACAGTTATTGCCACCGGAAGAAATCTTTGTAAATGGTGAGCCACTTCGTCAAGAGGCGCTGGCTATCTTGCAGAGCTGCCGGCATCCACCCAAAAAGCTGAAACCGGGATATTATTGGTATGATAGATCCTCAGATTTTTGGGGGAAGGTAAATGCTGTAGCTTTTCAAACGTAGTGATAATTCTTCTTCTTCTTTTTCTTCTTCTTCTGTATTTTGTTACTACGAATAGAAGTCTCTCGAATGCTTGCTCTAGATATTGAGCTTGGAGTATTTATGATCATGGGGAATTTGACAGCAAGGAGAAGCCTTCACAAACCCCATCTGAATGTGGCCGGGCGACTCGACGTGTATGCTAGCCACGGCAACACGCACGTTGACATAAGTGGCCGGAGATCACCAAAGTGGAGCTGCGTATGTTAAAGGTGGATACTTGTTAAAATTTGGGGTCAGTTTCGGCATTTATTCTTATATATTCTTCTTTACATGATTGTTTTGGCTTAGCAGTTTGCAGGTGTCAAATATAGGCTAGGTACACAGTTTTGGATGTCTGCAGATGGTTCGTACGTATTAGAGGGTCTAAATAACATATTGGGGTCTATATGGGACAAGGTGGTCCTTTCTGAACTATGAATTCACATCACTCTACCATTGGCTTCTTACTTTGTGATGGAAGTTAATTGTTTTTCAGGCTGGAATGAAGCTACTTTGTTCTTTCCTCTCTCTTCCATTTCCTCCTAAATCTGCTTATACTTCTGGAGAGCAATCCGGGCCTGACTACTTGAGAAAAACGACATTCAGAAACTGCTTTTGATTGTATGTGATGTGATGGATCTGGAGCAAGGACCATTTTTAAGCAGGTAGCTGGTGATCATTCACTCTCTGAATATTAGAGCATATTTTTTGAAGCTACATCTTTCATATTCTGGCAGAAAGCATGATATGTAACCTTCTGATACCCTTACTCTCATCATGCTATTCTAGTAATGCTTGATGGATTGTTGTATTTATCATACTGAATATTGGTTTCTTAGCCAAATTTCTACAAAGATGTAGCTTCCACAGAGGACGAGCTTGAACACATCAAAGACTTGATACACACAGGAACATACAGTTGCATTTGCCAACTCCTTTCTTCTCATGAATTCTGGTTGGCAGGTAATGATATAGCATGCGGCATTCCCTTTAACCCTTGGGCCAGCAAATGGCATCAGTTGTCAGCACATTTTTGTATCATTTTGTATTCCTTACACAATTTATAAAATATATTTTCAGCTTCTTAAGTTTAAGTCATTTTCTGGATAATTTTAGACTTTCCTGCGGATCAACACATATGGTATTTTGACGAAATCGCCTCCAAACACATACAGATCCTTGTATGTTGATTATGCAGTTCAGAAATGTCTGTCTAGGTACTAGTTTTGCTCTATAATTCCACGGAGTTGCATACTTGCACTCATATCTTGAAACATTTTGCTTCTGTGAACTGGATTGAGGAACAAATGCATGAGAAACTTGATGATGACTGAATATACATGTTTTAGTTTCATGACTGGAAAAATATATTTCTACATGTTCTATTTGTGCACCCTATTTTCTGATTAATCTAGGGAATTGTTTTACAATATGCTGGACTTTTCAGAACAGTTCAAATGAGAGACCAGATGTTCCTTAATGCTTTTTGATATGCTTACAAAATGGAAATCCGTATTAAATTCCTTAGTCTGTATCCCCGAATGAAGAAGTAAGCACTTGGTACTTCAAAATTGGTGTACTGGTAACCTAGGCCAGATGGGTTTTCATTATATTTCGATCAAGTTCAAGAGACTCTTCGCTGCTCTAACTGGTCGAAAGTTGTATGTTGTTGCACGAGTAAGCTGTCTGGAGCCAAAGAGCGTAGACGCAGCACTCAAGTATGCGAGGGAAATTCTGAAATGGAATGCAGAGTGAATATTTGTATTACAGCACTGAGGAAATTATCTACTCTGATGAAGATGGTTTCGGTGAATATCTTAATGTGATTGACTTCGGTTATTATACAGAGTAAGAAAACTAGAGTTTGTATAAGAATTACTATTCTTGGCATTTCTCTGAGTTATACGAGCGTTTGATTCTGGGCTGAAGCATGCCATTCTAGAATCCTTGCAGCATTTCAAGATTTACCTGATGCTAAGTTCATGCCTCCCGATTGACGCTCGGGTAACTAAAAAAAAGATTTAACTACTGAGTCCAGGTGTTCAAAACCAAGAACACAAGCTACCAGCTTAGATACAGATCCAGAAGAAAACAACGAACAAAAGAAAACATTTTCCTATCAAGAACTGCGGAGTATTGGAGGCCTCCCCCTTTTCTTCTTCGCATAACTGAATAATTCACCGTCAGTTTCTTTTTTGAGCACCTTGGCTTCGATTATATTGTCTGAACTGCTGACTAGTTCGAAAGAAATCGTGCTTCCAACCACAACCCTGTTTCCTGTCAGAAATTCGTTCCATCCCCCAGTCATAGCGAACCTACCGCCTCTCTTCGCTGATACATGAACTGGCCACTTCTTCCCTTTTGCATTCACCAGTGTCAGCTTCCTATTTCTCACAATTCCACTGCCCAGAACGAAATCTCTGGGAATTTCCTGATAATATCAAGAATAAATATGTAAACAAGAAGAAACAGCACTATAATAATGTTTTAGGACAGAAGACGCAATCACCAGTTTGGATTCGTGGTTTTTGGTAAGTTTCTTGATAAAACTCCAAATTTGTCGATCATCTGTTTCACCAGAAACGAATTCATCGTGCCTCGTCCTTAGAACACGATCATCAGCTGTTTATGCATGACATTCAAAACTGAGGTTACTGTGAAAGGTTGCAAAAGAAAAATGCATGGAGAGTTGAAAGAACTGAAATCGAACCGCGAGGGTTATCATAATCAGCTTGTTCGTGGGTTCTGGGACAAGAATGTAACTGCTTCTGGCAGCCACTCATTCCATACACTGAGACCTCAAACGTCGACTTCCCGTCAAACTTGAAGAGCAGAAATTCCCGGAATTTCAGATCGAGATCTTGGGCGAATTTGGTCCATCCATCGGTGAAGAAATGCTGCTGCCCAATTTGTTCGATTCTGACAGTCCATGAATCTCCAGATTCAGTATGGAGTTTGGCATTTCCAGAGAAGTTCTCCCCATAATCCTTCACAAACTGAGGCGGCAATCGCTGTAGCAGAACTCATTCAACAATTAGTTATGTGCATTCATCTTTCAGATACAGAGAAAACAGTTCATAAATCAGACAGAAGGAGTTATCTTACGAGTTGACAAGTGAAGTTATCAGCGCTCAAGAACTTGTAAAAAGAAGTCATCATTTCTTCTTAGTTCTTGACCATTGTTTTTCTTCGTTCCTGCTAGTAAATTAGTATGAGGAATGTGGAAAGTTGAGCTAATAGTTGGTAAATTTCACCGGATATTTCTTTTTCCTTTTTAGCTCCCTGAAATTTTTGCAAATTCACCGACAGGGTAGACCATTGAAACGTCGATTTATATTTGCCTATTTGGTGGAAATTTGGACACAGGCCCCAGTCGTTAATATCAAGGTGGCTGGGAAAACGAAAAAGGCCCAACACAAGTTTCCAGCTTGTATGTCTGTCTGTCCTTAATTTTTTTTTCTTTTCATTCTACTCTGTTTGATATTTTATTAATTAATTGATTTCTTTTGGTTGCTTTGTGTTATCAATTAATTAAACTAATTGTCAAGAATTTATTTTATTTTTTTCAACTTTAACTTTTCATCAGCTCTCAATTAATTATGATAGTTTACGGGTTTCTACGATCTTAACAATATATATATGATCATAATGTAACTTATGAAAAGTGAAAACGAAGTAAAGAGCATCTTTCCATTCATGGAAATACGCTACGCTGGTCCAATTCCAAAATTTTGCTGGTACACAGCATTATGCACATATTCGGGAGGGGGGCATGGGCATAAAGATCTTCATGATACAATCATAATTCAATACACAGATTGGGTCGGGTTGGGTTGGGTTGGGTCGGGGTGGGGTGGGGGGTTATGATACAATCATAATTTGAATTGTTTTCAATTAGGCCTTGCTCTGCCTTTTTATTAGTTGAAAAACATGGAAGATTCTGGCTTTTTATTAGTCGGAAAACAGAGAAAAAATATTTAGTTCTTCAAGAACAAAAGAGAGTTCCATAGACAAAAAGTACAAAAATGTTTGTTATCTCAAGACGACAATATTGTAACAAGCCATGCAATTTACTCCAACTCAAAAATAGAAAAATACCAATTTATCTTAACATATTTTTTCAATAGATTAATTTACCAAATAAAAAGATGTAAATTTTTTCATTTAAAAAAATAAAAACAAAGTGACGTAGTTTACGAAAAAAAATTCATAAAAAAATGTTGCATATACTAACATAAGGATGGCTTGCATATTTTTTCGAATAATTAAAAAGTTGGTGCTAGTTCAAAATTACAGGAACATAAACACAATTGACATAATGCTGAATTACACAGCTCACAAACGATATATACATATTGTAAACAATATTCATCTTCCCCAGAGTTAATGCTAGAATTAGCTATTTCCCTCTTTTGATCTGCTTAACCTCAATCACATTTCTACTTGGAATGAATTCAAACGAATAGGTTCTCCCAAATCGCAGCTTATTTGCTTTCCGGAAATCGGACCAACCCACAGCCAAGTCGAGCTTGAAATTGGACAGGGTGGACCTTGAATCCAGAACAACATTCCAACGCTGTCCCCCTGGATACTCCACAGCCACTTTCTTTTTCCCTATTAAACCTGCTGCTTCCGCGAAATGCTTCCTAATACACTGAAGAAGCGTTCAACAACGGAAAACAGATGAAAATAAACATTTCAGACCAACTTGCTAATCGCTGCATACACCTCAGACATGGTTGAGAGAATTTACCACTCTTGATAGTTGATGGCGTTTCAGAACTATTTCAAAATATGGATTCGAGTTATTGGATTTACTCTCATCGTCGGTCCCTGCGCCTTCATTCTCCATAATGCGTGTTCTTGATCGTTTATTCTTTCGACCTGTTCTCATGCAACAATGGCCAAACAACACACCATTTACAGGTTTTTCTAATGGAAAAAAGCAGAATAATCATAAGCTCAAAGCAACAAATTAAAGCTAACCGCTGGGTTGGCGGTTCATGCATTTGTAACCACTGCTGAATTCACCAGAATCCTCAACCCGGCAAGTCCGGCCGAAAGATTGCCTTTCGCAGCCAAGGATCCCATATACATAAACATCAAACGTCGACTTGCCAATAAGCCTGAAAACCAGAAATTCCAACTTTTCCAACTTTATGTCTTGGACGAATTCCGTCCAGCCCATCGTGAAGTAATACTGCTCGTTGTTCATCCGCTCAAGTTTCACGTCCCAAGTTTCTCCGGAACTAATCCTGAGCTTCACATTTTCAGCAGTCAAGCATCCTCCGTGTTTCTGTACGAAAACCGGCGGCACTCTCTACACAGTACAACACAAAATTCATATATAATCATTCATGGGAATGAATTGTTAAAGCGGTAATTGTAAGCAACGACTTACGAGTTGGCGAGTGAAATCGTCGGTGATAAAGATTTTGAAAAATGAAGGCATACAATTAGGCTTTCTGCCCATGATTTTCCGTCGATGATCGTTGAGTTCTATTCCCGACCCACCTCCTGGTATAAGTACTCCCTGGGTCTGGGAATGCGAAGCTGCGGCTACAGTGAAAATTCTGAATTGATAGCACTCAAATTCAATAAATCATCTTACAAGTAATTACCAAATCTTTTGCGTGTACTTCTTCCAAAGTAATTTCTCAATTGACAGCACACCATCAATTACTTGCACGAACTATGAATTTCGTTTCATTAAACATTTTTAATGGGATTTTAAGTGAAAGTCTATTTAAAAGATATTGAATATTTGGTCGGGAAAATTATATAGATATCTGGAATGTTAATCACATTTCTAAAACTTTTCGTTTTTACAGAGTGAGATTTACAGGTCTTTTCAAAATGCGCATACAGTATCCTGAGGAAGTAAAAATTATTGATTCTTTTGCAAAACATATTTTATTAATGTAAACTGACTTTTCCAGAAACAATTATTGAAAAGTGTGTTTATTTTAAGAGGAAAAACATAAATTTAATTCTGTAAATTAAGGAGTGATATTTTTTGATCATACACAAATTAATTTTTTTAATAATTAAATTATGACAATTTTAATCTTCACAATGGAAACATCGCATTTGATTTGATATGAAGACTGAACATGTCCTCTTTTGCAGCCTTTACTACAGAGCATGTGACTTTGTACCGTGCATTTCTTGCTAGCTCAGAGGTTGGGACACATTTCGATTATTGCAGAACCTCGAATTCATGTGATGCATAGCCTTTCTTTGTTTTTGTGTTTTTGCATTTCTCGATACAAGATAAAACAAATTCAATATTTGTTATTTTTGTGTCTTTACACTTTATGTATGTGTTTTTCTGTTTTTCAACTTTCTATATATAATATATATATTTTTATATATACATAATATAAAATAAATATGATTTGACAATAAATAATAATTTTTGTTTCCCAAAAGTACAACATTAAACATAAAATATTTATATATATACATATTTATATATAAAAATATATGATTTGACAATGAACAATAATTTTTGTCTCCCAAATTCCAACATCAAACCTATACCATTTATTTTAAAATATTTTAAATTTTTCCAAAATACAAATCCAAACATATCATCTATTTTCAACACACACTCACTTATCTCTATATTTCTCTCTCTATCTCCAAAACACAAATCCAAACATAATGATAAAATTTGCATTGTTACGTGACTTGCAACAACCTCATTAAGTTCTAATCTTAATTAAGAATATTTTAAAATTAATAAATATACTTATGACAAGTAGTTATAGTATCTTAATATTCAATAAATCATTCTCTTATTAGTGATTATACAGTACAATTACAATTTAAAATTAATTATTAAATAAATTTCATTAATCCCAAACAAGAGAAATTATGAAAAACACTTTTTTAATTAAGAAAGTTCTTGAAGAATTAATTTTTAAGAAGTTGATATAATTTCTTCAGCACAAAAAAAAAACAAAAAAACATCTCAAATTGAAAACCTATTATATTCCGAGTCAAAAAGTAGATTTATATTTAGATTAAAAGAAAAAAAAACACTTCCTAACATCTACATATGAGTTCAGTTGCATGATAGGATTTGCACTTCTCTCGCTTCGTTTTTCAGGACTCGGACTTGGATCATATTGTCAGATCCCGTGATGAACTCGAACGAGATCGTGCTTCCGACCGGCACCTGGTTGCCTATCAGAAAGTTTCTCCATCCAGCAGTCATAGCAAACACGCCAAGATTCCTGTCTGTTACTTTCACTGGCCACTCCCTCCCTTGCTCATCCACCAGTGTTATTTTCCTATTCGTTGCTATTCCAGTGCCTACGGCGAAATGTTTCGGGATCGACTGCCATAGTTGAATTAAGAAAAGAACAGAATGAGTTGCTAATTAAGCAATGGTTATGGATCGATGAAAATTAATTTGAAGAGGGGTTTATCACAGAATATCAGCACCAGTCTGTCTTTGAAGTGGGATACTCTCAATTCCTTGGAAAACTTCCAGCTCCTGACTGCGCAGGAACCGTTTTCTTGATCAGGGAAATGCTCTTCATTCTCGATTTTCACCTTCAGCTGAGAATTTCCGGGGCCTTCATTACGATCACGTGTTCCTGTGGAAGTCAAATTATCAATTTTCGATGGAGCATGGCACAAATTCAAATGTTCTTGGGAATGAATTTGGAAAATATTGGAAACAAGGAGAAGAAAAAGTAAAAGAACAAACCAGGGTATGACTCCTTCTTGCAGCCATTTACTTCATATAT
>NC_026159.1:3377571-3381807 GCF_000512975.1 Sesamum indicum | reverse complement strand
AGCACAAATTCCCGAAATTTCAGATCAACATCTTTAGCGAATTCGGCCCATCCTTGGGTGAAGAAGTGGCGTTGCCCCAGTTGTTCTATTCTAACCCTCCATGATTTTCCAGGTTCATCAGTTCTCAGTGTGGTCTTCCGAGGCAAAATCTCTCCATAATTTCTCATAAAATCAGGCGGAATTCGCTGCACAAGTATTATCAACATCGAATTAGCTTTAGTATCTAAAAACATACAAAGAAAAAGATCATTCCATTATCAAGAACTTACGAGCCTAGAATTGAAGTCATCGTTGTTCAAGAACTTGTAGAAAGAAGCCCTGGTTTCTGAGTTCTTCCCCATGGAATTTCCCAGGAAAACAACGCGAATCTGGCCGCTGAACTAGCCTATGACCACATTTTATAAATCAGGCTATGTTTCCTGGATTGACAGAACTTCTTTCTCGCTAATCCAGGAGGCACCGTTGGCAAGACCAATAAGATTCATATCCGTGGGGAATAGATTCTCTCATCAATGCACTAATTGACGAATTTCACTACTGATGCAGAAATCCAACAGGATCCCTAGTGGGGATCCACCAGGGATTCTGCAACACTATTCTTGCTCAACACTAGTAACTTTATTACTCTGCATCCTGTCCTTTTTAGTTCCTGACTGAAGAATAGGCTCGTGACTTGTGACCCTGAAAAGAATGAACGACCTCTTGACAAGTAAACCGGACCATAACCATAATAATGAACCTAAATATAATCAATGCACGCCATGTTTGATATCTATTATACAGTTGAAAATTGAATCAACGTGTCGCAGAGTGGGTAAGATTTCTGCAAGTCATACGCCGGACGTTTATGTCTGATTTAGTTTCAGAACATAAGAAACAATTGATGTTGTACAATTTCTTTTTTCTTTCTTTTTTGGAATAATAGATTTTAATGATCATCATATTATTAATGGTCTAACCATATTATTATTGACAGACAATTGTTGATTCCATACAAGGTTGGTAGATGATACAACGACTTCGCTTAAGTGCATGCTTTACATACATACATAGGGACAATGCACGTACATTGGGAAAGCATCAATTCAAACATAAATTCATACTAACAACAGAGTACTAGCAAGTCCTCTTCTATTTCAACTCCCTAACTTGAATCACATTCTTGGTAGGATTAAACTCAAATGAGTAGGTCTTTCCCAGCCGTAAATCATTTTCTCTACGGAATTCCAGCCAGCCCGCAGCAAAGTCAAGCCTAAAATGGCGCAGCGACTTGCTATCCAGGAGGACCGGCCAATATCGATCCTTGGGCGGGTACTCCAGCACCACAGCTTTTTTCCCAATTAAACAAGCGGCCTCGGCGAATCCCTTACGGAGCGACTGAAGTTGGAAAAGCATGTATGAGATCCCTCAACTACTTACAAAGACACGGATGCTTTGAAATAGAGGACAAACATATGCCGAAAAAGAACTGGAGGAGAGTAAGAGTCGTGAATATATAGGACAGGACAATAGTTAGGAATTTATTTACTGGTCTTAATTTCCGGCTTTGAGTCAGAACTACTTCGAATCTTGGGTTCGTCGTGATGCCACTCCCTCCAGCTTCAGTCTGGCAAACGCCAGTTCTTGGTTGTTTCTTATTAGCATCTGTTTTCATCAAAGTTACAAGAACATAATGGAGTTAGATGCAAACAAGTTTTCTTCACTCATTGCTAAGAATTTCTGGAGTCGAGAATTCGCGATTTCAGTAATAAAACTAAGGGATTTACCGTCATTGCGTAGTTCAGCATCCGAGTCCTCTGTCAAGGTATTATTCCTGCTTGAAATTTCTTTTTCGCAGCCATTGATTCCGTATACTGAAACATCAAAGGTGGATTTACCAATGTTAAACCAGAAAACCAGAAATTCCCCCACTTCCAGTTCCGCATCTTTTACAAATTTACTCCAGCCCCCCGTAAAGCAGTATTTCTCGTCTTCTATCTCAAGCTTCACACTCCAGGTTTCTCCGAAACTGGTTCTGAGCTCAGCTGTTCCAGGCAGCATTCGGCCGTATTTCTGCACAAAAACAGGCGGCAGGTTCTGCAACAAACAATCATTTATATACATTGTCAAACAAACATGAAATTTCAGAAATAAATTCCATGATGGATCATACAATAATGTTCTGACTTACGAGTTTTTGAGCGAAGTCTTTGATGAGAACTTTGAAGAATGAAGGCTTTGCTTTTGGCTTCCTCCCCATGGTGATGAAATGGGATTTGATGGGCTTTGAGGGACAAAGATGGTGTTCAATTTTGCTGTTTGATGATGAGAAGGTAGGTGGAAAATGTGCGACTTAAGTGCCCTTTAGCTACAGGGAAAATTTATGGGAAGGCTGAAATTACTTTCATTTTTTCTTATTTTATCGTATCCCTGAAATTTAATATATATATTTTTTATTTAAGTTAACATTTTTTGTCCGGAGGATGAGATCTGACTCAGACAACCTTTAGTGGGTGGCCCTGTCAGAGGACAGTTCATAGCTTTTAAAGTTTGTGTGGTTTCATTTAATTACACTCGCCTCATCTCAATTACACCTAAATTTTTTATAATTTAAAAAATTATGTTTAATATTTTGATCTATCTTCCTCTATGATAAATAAATTTTTTATTAGTTAAAATTTATTGAATTAATTGATATAAATAAATAAATAAATAAAAATTGATATTTTTGTTAATTAATTTATTACTAATTTAGTGCAAATCAAATAATTTTTTTTTTATAAATAACCCTTATAATGATAAAAGTATATATTTTCATGTGTATTAACATATGAATATGTATAGATGTTATTTGATCATAAAAAAATATTTCACATATAATAAATCAGTAATAAGTTAATCGAAATAAATATAAAATTTTTATCTAATTTTTTTAATATCAATAAATTCGGTTAATTTGATTAATGAATAGACTTATTTGTTTGACAAACATCAGCGATATTAAATAGTTAACCCTTTTTATTATTAGCTTTTTTTAATTTTTGAAATGTTGATAAAACTCAAAATATATTTATTTATATGATTTGTTGTTAGGAGTAGTTTTTTTATTATTGTCGTCTCAATTATATATTTATGGACATATATGGTCTTTTTCAATAGTTAATTTTATAAATTAATAATATAAATATGATATCGATAACAATATTAAATTAATAAAAAAATACAACTATTAATTTTATTTGAAATTAACAATAAACTTATGGTTTCCATTAGATAGTCATAAGCTAGTTCCAAGTACACTGATTATTTGGCAGAAACAGAGACACACAATAAAAGCCTGAAAGAGCTGTTTCAGTACTTTTCCCCACTACCTATCAGCTTTGCTGACTTGTGTACTTACCAAATCAAATCACGTCGGAGTCGTGAGGACTGGTTTCCAGTAGCAGTAACATGTTTCACAATATTTGTCTAAAGTGCGAAGCTGTATTATGAAAGATTATGTTTTGTGGCCTTTGGACTTTAATATGATATAGTTTATTTTTAGTTTTACCTCTGATCTTTTTAATATACATGAAAGTTCTATTAAAAACTTCTTGTTCAGACTTACTAATATAAAACTAGTATAATTAAACCAACTATGAAATCACTTAATAATGATTGTAGGCAAATTAATTTTTCACCCAATTAAATAATGATAAGTGTCCTATAATATATTAATTATCAATTATAATACTTTTTTATATTTTATAACTAATTAAATTAATTCCACGTACAAATAGTTAATTTAATTGATAGTTTAATACATATTTTATCATCAAATAAATGGCCGACAAATGTCAAGAGTCTAGGAAATTGGAAAATGTTCCATATTTTTCATTCTTGAAAAATTAACGCTATTCAATATACACGCTTTTCATTTTTTAAACAAGGTCAGTTACAACAAATTAAGACTATTTATTACCAACCCCTTGAAGCAAGATCAATTAAAATAAATATATACACAATTATGTTTTAATTAAGATAGTAACCACAAATTGCACAAGATGCATAATTATTTGTATTGGTCCATAATTGACAGCTCTTGGCCTAGACAACAAAATGTGATATTGAACCTGAACTTAGACATAGAGAACGCTAGAGAGATCCTGGATTTGCCAACATTTGTATTACCTATTTTACTTTCTTGTGATTATCAATCTTTCTGTAATCGTGAATCAGAGTTCTAGGAGCGGTAGTTTTATGTTTTCAGCTCCTGAA